>NW_004524712.1:1723689-1728126 GCF_000260255.1 Octodon degus
GAGGTGTCAGGGCGGAAGCCGCAGCCATTCCCCAGCGTTAGCAAGATAATCGCCGACATGCTCTTCAACCTTCTGCTGCAGGCGCTCTTCCTCATTCAGGTGAGCCTGGCCTTCCGGGCGGGCGCAGGGCAGCTTAGAGGTGTCGCTAGATGGAGCCTCATAAGGGCAGTGTGCATTGCATTGTGCTGGGGTATGTATTCTTTGTGGGAGATTTTGAATTTTATTTTTAGTTTTTAATTTTTTGGTGTTGGGAATTGAACTCAGGAACTTGTGCTTGTGGTAATGAATTTTAAATTTTTTTTTCATAGAAAAATGTAGAATTTCTATATAAAATTTAAGCTGGGTGTGATGGCACATGCCTGTAATCCCAGCACCCAGGAGGCTGAGGCAGGAGGATTTCAGTTCAAGGCCAGTCTGGGCTACATTAGTAAGTTCAAGGCCAGCATAAACTACATAGTTAAGATCGTGCCTCAAAAAACTAAAATATAAAATTATAGGAAACATGAATTTATTCACTCTTTTCCTCTGCTGCTACAGGAATTCTCCATTCTCCTGCTTAGAAATTTAAGTAGCTGGGAGGCTGTCTCAGCAGCACTGATGATTGGCCATTGGTGGGTTAATAGTTAGGGGGTCTCTGTACCTTTGGAATTGCGATTTTTTGTATTTGTTCTTCAGGGAATGTTTGTGAGTCTCTTTCCCATCCACCTTGTTGGTCAGCTCGTCAGTCTGCTGCATATGTCCCTTCTCTACTCGCTGTACTGCTTCGAGTATCGTTGGTTCAATAAAGGTAGGTCCGTCTGAAGAAATGCAGTGTAGCGTGATGGTGCATGTACTCCCAGCACTGGGAGGCTGAGGCAAGGGATTGTTGTGAGTTTGAGACCAGCCTTGCCTACAAAATGAGCTCAAGGCCGCCCTGAACTGCGTCGGGAGACCCTGTTTCTAAAAGACAGAAACAAAAACAAAAAAACAAGGAACCCAGGGCACAGAAGCCCAGTTTGGAAATGCTACTCCTCGGCAAAATCAAATTTGAAGTCCTTCGCAGGTCATCTTGGAAGAGTGAGCCTCACTGGTCCTTCCAAATGTGAGAGAGCACCTACATTTGGCTTTGTGGGTTTGACCCCGAACTTTGAAACAAGAGGAAGTAGGAATGTAAAATTAGCATTCTTGTGGTCAATGTTATGCAGATACAACTGAGCTGAATTACTCAGCATGAATTATTCTGAATTAGAGAAATTAAACAAAAGCCAGCACATTTATTTTGGGGCTTTTAAAAAAGACATATGTATGGCCAGCAAGATAGCTCAGCAGACTTTAAGTGCCTGCTTTGGCAAGCACAGGGACCAGGGTTCAATCCCCTGTCCCGTAGGCTGTGCTGGCTCCGCCCCTGGGGCACACTGAGCTGATAGTGGGTCTGGATGTGGTGGTGCACCCCTGTAAATCTAGCACTGGGAGGATGAAAACAGGAGTTTGAGCTGCATAGTGAGACCCTGTACCAAATACATAAAGGAAAAATAAAGTCATGGTTATATGGGTGAGAAGGGTTAACTGGCTCCTACGGGATGGCCTCCTTTTGACTTGGTGTCTTGTTTTGTGCTAGACTAGTCCTGTAGAGGATGCTGTCTCACTTACTTTTCTCTTATTGCTGGGACAGAATGTGGAGAGGAAAGGTTTATTTAGCTCACAGGTTGTGGAGGTTTTAGTCCATACTCAGCTGGCTCCAGACAAAGTAGTACATGGCAGAGGGCAGCAGTTCAGGGCTGAAGAAAACAGCAAAATAGCAAGAACAAACAGGGAGGAGCAGGGACGGATGGAGAACAAGCCTCTCTCCCTCCCTTGTGTTGCATTCAGGCCACCTGCCCAGGGCAGGTGTAGCACTCACACCCTTAACCCCAGCATTGGATCATGAATTCAACATAAACTATAAGTGTGCCCCATAACTGCGTGAGGCTTTGGGGGTACATTGAAACACAAACCCTAACAGATGCTGATGTGGGTGTTGTGAAATTCATAATTTACTTAGCCTGTTTTTACTTATTTTTTGTATTTTAGTTAAGGGTCTTACTGGGTGTTCAGGGTCTCACTACTAGATCAGACACAGTGATCCGCCTGCTTACAGCCTCCCAAGAGCTGGGATTACAGGCGTGTACAACCATGCCTAGTCTCTGGCCTGTTTGTTTTTAAATTGTGATTATTTGAATTGCAAACTTTGCATAAAAGCTTTTTTAAAAATGTTGTTTGAGGTTGAACCCAGGGCCTTTATTCTGAGCCGTACCCACAGTACTCTTTTTTACATTTTATTTTGAGACAGGGTCACACCAGGTCCCTAGGTTGCTCAGGCTAGGCTCTAAGTTGGGATCCTCTTGCCTCAGCCTCCCAGAATACTGAGATTATAGGCACGTGCTATCACGCCTGGCTTGCATAGAAGCATGTCAGACTTGCACAATTATGTCATATGCTCTGACCATGTAGGTCTGTATCTAAAACCCAAGCCTCAGTTAATTTGTCTACCATAGTTTGTCACTTGATTAAAAGAAAATGTATAGTCTAATTGTATTGGTTTCTTTGTTTTAGGAATTGAAATGCATCAGCGCTTATCCAACATAGAAAGGAACTGGCCTTACTACTTTGGATTTGGTCTGCCCTTGGCTTTCCTCACAGCAATGCAGTCCTCGTATATTATCAGGTAATTAGGCTAGAAAGATCTGAGAGAAAATAGTAAAAGTCATGTAGCAAGCATCTTTTGTTTGCTTGGTTCTCTGCCAAGCATTCTGTTCTTACTTGACCATCAGGAGACCTGTGCGGAGTTTTCTCTTTGGCAGACAGCCGTACCCACTTGGCGGGCGGCCCTCTAGCCCGTATTCGTTCTGTAGCTTCCTAGAGCAATGCTGAACGAGGGTGCTTGGAAGAACCTTCTGGTCTCCTCAGAAGCTGTGTCGGACTCATCAGGGCTCCATCAGGCTGATAGCTGTGCTCAGACCTACGCCAGACTCATGGCTGTCGTGAAGAGGATTCATTATTTTTTTCTTTTTTAGTGGCTGCCTCTTCTCGATCCTCTTTCCTTTATTCATCATCAGCGCCAATGAAGCAAAGACCCCTGGGAAAGCATAGTGAGTATCAGCTGGTAGTGAGGTTTTTGTGGTATAAGGGAGGGCTATAATGCTACAATTATATTAATAAGCTTTTAATCTACATTGCAAGAAAACCTTAAGAACAACACTTGCAGTATATACCCCGTACTTTTCCTGTGAATATGTGCACACGTATGTTAAAATGTAACAATTGGGGCCAGGGAGATGGCTCAGAATAAGTAAGTGCTTCCCTGGCAAGCACAAGGGCCTGAGTTCGATCCTTGGTTCCACATAAAAAAAATAAATAAAAAATAAAATATAACAATTCAAGGCCAGGGAGATGGCTCAGTGGAGTAAGTGCTTCCCTGGCAAGCGCAAGGGCCTAATGAGTTCAATCCTTGGTTCTGCCAAAAAAATAAAATTAAAAAAAAAAAAAAAAGTAACAATTCAGCTGGGAGTGTGATTCAGTGGTAAAGTGTTTGCCTGGTGTATGTACGGCAGTGTGTTCCATCCTCAGCATCTCATAATTCATCTGATATAAGCACTTAAAAACATCCGTAGTTAATTTCAGTTTTGTAAGACCTATTTGATCTTTTTTTTTTCTCCCTCCCCTCCCCCTGCACACTCCTCAGCACTGGGGGTTGAACATAGGGCCTTAGCACTAAATTACATCCCAAGCCCCATGTACTTCTACTCTGAGATAGGGTCTTGCTGAGTTGCCTGGTCTGGGCTTCAAATTGTAATCTTCCTGCCTCCCCCTCATGCTGGGATTATAGGCATATGCCACTATAGCTGGCTTTAGTGTGGTATTTCTATACATGCATATATTTTGATTATACTCATTCTCAAAGTGGTGCTTTTTCTGGGAGCCCCAATGCTTAAAGCAAGACCAATGCATTTTTTTTTCCTAGTGCTGGGGATTGAATCCAGGGCCCCATGCATGCTAGGCAAGTTCTTTTCCATTGAAACATACTCAGTCTGCAGTGTGTTCTTTAGTTGCCTGGTCAGCTCATGTGTCTGCAATCTTAAACTTCCTTGATCAAATATACTTTGATGAAATTTCAGTTGCCTTAACTTTTTCTGTATATTGTAGTTAGAAGTTTAATGTAGCCAAACAAGCTGTTGCATACCTGAAACAATACTTTTGATTAACGGGAGTACTAACAAGGTGGGTTTCTTGTCCTCTAGCCTTTTCCAGTTGCGCCTTTTCTCCTTGGTGGTCTTCTTAAGCAACAGACTCTTCCAGAAGACAGTTTACCGGCAGTCTTCGCTGAGCAGCTCCACCTCTGCAGAGAAGTTCCCCTCACCACGTCCGTCTCCTGCCAAATTGAAGGCTGCTGCAAGTCCCTGAGTCGCTGCTGTCCAGAGC
>NW_004524712.1:1728896-1731177 GCF_000260255.1 Octodon degus
ACTGCCGTGTCTCACTGGTAGTTCAGAGGCATACTGGGTGCTGCAAATAGGAACTGAAGGGGTGTACTTACTAAACCCATTACACCTGTGAGTGGTGATGTTTTCTGTCATTTTTAAGAGACAATACGGGGAGGGAGGGCAGATGTCAAAACACTTGTACAATTTTAAAATGTCACAATTAAACGTGAGCTGGTTTCCCACAAGTGTGCAATGATTGAATTTGAAAATCATAATCTCACGGTTCTATTCATGGAACATAATTTGAGAGATCAGCTCTGAGAAATGTTCCCTGAAAAAGTCTGAATTATGTTTTACATTTTATGAAAGACCGGGTTTGTTAACTGTTTTATTATTATTATTATTTTTTTTTGCATTTTAGGGAAGGGTCTACAAAGTGTTCAGGGTCTCACTACTAGATCAGACTTGTGATCCGTCTGTTTACAGCCTCCCACAAGTTGGGATCATAAGGGCGTACCACCATGCCCAGTCTCAATTGCCCTCTCAGTCTGCCCCTGGGGCAGGGCAAGCACTGGCAGGGCCAGAGATCCCCCCCCCCCCTTTAATCTTTTTTTTTTTTTTGGCAGAACCGGGGATTGAACTCAGGCCCTTGTGCTTGCCAGGGAAGCACTTATTCCACTGAGCCATCTCCCCGGCCCCTCCAGGAGCTTTAATCTGTTGAGCTATTTGGCCGGCCCATGTTACTGTTTTAAAGTCTGTTTCTACATCTCTGTTAGATGTCCAATGTCCAATATTCCTAGTTCATGTTCCTCAAAATCAAAGGATGAGGGGCTGGTGAGATGGCTCAGTGGTCTGGGGCACCTACTTAGAACAAGCTTAGCAAAGCACAGGGACCACGGTTCAATCCCCAGCACCACATGCCAGCCAGCCCCACCCCCTGGTGAGCTGGTCACACACACACAGACACACACACACACAAAATTAAAAAATCGAAGGATGAATGCTGATTACTAAGGAGGTTTAAGGGTAGGAAATTTTATTGAGGGAGATAGCTTCTGAGAGGGACATGAGACGGAGAAAGTGGGTTGCCAATGAGCCCTTCTTGGAGTAAGTTATGTAGAGCAAAATCATGAGGGGTACAATGTGGGATAAAACTATGATCAGTAAGATTACAAGTATAAGGGGCTGGGGAGATAGCTCATGGAATAAGTGTTTGCCTGGCAAGCGCAAGCTCCTGAGTTCAATCCCTGGTACCACAAAAAAAAAAAAAAAAAAAAAGTATAGGGCCAACCAGATAGCTCAGCAGACTAAAGCCCCTGCCTAGGCAGAGCACAACAGCTGGGGCCTGCCCCCCAGAGCGCGCTGAGATGGACACGGGGATTGAGACTGGGTGTGGTGGTGTGTGCCTGTTACCCCAGCACTTGGGAAGCTGAAAATAGGAGAATTACTGAGTCCAATCTACGTAGTGAGACCCTGTACACCATGTACTAAACACAAAAAATTAAGATTATAGGGATAGTTACTGGGGGCTGGCAGGTTAGCTCAGTTGTGTAAAGTGCCTTTCTTGAGCAAAATCAGTCAGGGGCAAGGACTGTGGTTCAATCCCCAGCGCCACATGGTGCACCAGACCCACCCTTAAGGAAGCCTGAGCCAGCCAAAAAAACCCAAACAAACCAAGTATAGCAACTTAGGTAATACTGATCTAATGGGGAAGCAGGTCATATAGCAAGTGTACATGGGACTAACGAGGACCTTTTTTTTTGCGGAACCGGGGATTGAATTCAGGCCCTTGAGCTTGCCAGGGAAGCACTTATTCCACTGAGCCATCTCCCTGGCCCAAACGAGGACCATTTTTTGAAAGAGATAGGTCAGGAGGCCCTGGTCGCCCACCTGGATGACTAATGCCTGTTTAGAATGTGGATCATTATTGCTTATCCCTTGGGGAGGTATATATGTGTAGTCATTCCATCTTTATCCTGAGGCCTGACCTTCAGTGGATGGCCGCCAGCCACAGTTGTAATGCATTTTTATCTTCAGATTCCTTTGAGGGCCTAGCCATCTCACTTCCTATATTTATACCTAACTTAGCTGTCTATAATATACACACCTCTGGTTAACGTGTTCTGCCAGTGCTATATGTATGACCTAAAAACTAAGTTAAAATGAAGCTGACTTCGTATCAGTGCGATCCGGACCCAGGTAGCAATGACATCCACACATCAGTAAATATCCTTGGGTGGACCTAGAGCAAGACCGTAGAACCAGGAAAGGATCGAGTGGGAGATCAGGTGACTTAGTTGTATAACAAGTATTTAAAAACCTT
>NW_004524712.1:1731902-1732885 GCF_000260255.1 Octodon degus
TCTCTTTTTTGCAGAACTGAGGATTGAACTCAGACCTTTGCACTTGCCAGGGAAGCACTCGTTCCACTGAGCCATCTCCCCGGCCCCCTTGCCTAAGATTTTTTTTTTTTTTTTTGGTACTAGGCATCACAGAGCCCTGTGCATACTGAGCAGGCCACTGAGCTACACCCTCCAGCTCCAGATAGCAGGAATTGCCACCAGAATCCTCAGCTGTGCAGAAATACACAGAACAATATTTGTTTCTGGAGGAGATTTAAATAAGTCTAAAAACAAAACATGTTAATTTAAATTCTATTCTGGGTGTGATGGTTATTGCTATAATCTCAGCACTCAGAAGGCTAAGGCAGAAAGATAGCTGTGATTTCTAGGCTAGCCTGCACTGTACAGTTCAAGGCCATCCTGAAATACATAGAGAAACACTGTAAATAAATAGGCTGGGGATGTACTCAACGCCAAGGCCTGGGCAGATCTCAGTATTAGAAGAAAAAAAAAAAAAAATCCTTAACACTTCTGGAAGTTGAGGCTAGAGGGTTCCTTACTCAAGTCCAGCCTGGGTAACACAGCATAACTGTCTTGGACATACCAAACTCTAATCATAATTTTCTCAAAAATCTGAGAAGCGGGGCTGGTGAGATGGCTCAGTGGTCTAAACCACCTACTTAGAACAAGCTTAGCAAAGCACAAGGAATGCGGTTCAATCCCCCAGCATCACATGCCAGTCAGCCCCGCCCCCTGGTGGGCCAAGCTGGCCACACACACACACACACACACACACACACACACAAATAAATAAAATTAAAAAAAAAGCTGAGAAGCTTCTGCATTCAGATAGCTGTGTAAAGAAAATGGAGGTTACTGAAAATTAAGGGAGTTGTGGAAACTAAAAAGGCTTATAAAAAATTTAAAAAAAAAAAAGGGCTGGTGAGATGGCTCAGTGGTCTAAAGCACCTACTTAGAACAAGCTTAGCAAAGCACAGGGACCG
>NW_004524712.1:1733225-1734065 GCF_000260255.1 Octodon degus
AAAAAAAAAAAAAAAAATTGGGCCAGGGAATTGGGCCAGGGAGATGGCTCAGTAGAATAAGTGCTTGCCTGGCAAGCACAAGGGCCTGAGTTCAATTCCCAATTCTGCCTAAAAAAAGAAAAGTGGATTGTAGGAGAGTGTCTGGGAGAATGAAAGATACTCCTGTGTGCTGCAGAAGAGACAGGCCAAGTGCCTTGTGACCAGTGATAGTGCTGCATCCTGGATCTTGAATGTCCCTAACGGGTGCATATAGGGCAGGCTTGGTCCCCACCCAGAGTACTACAGAGAAGTCAGGCCACCTTTAGGAGGTGGGGCCAGTGGAATGAATTTGGTGACGGGGTGCCCTCTGAAGGAGGTACTAGGCCTGCTTCTTCCATTCTGGCTCCTACCATGATTTCTGCTATAGACACAAAACAACAGGGTCAAGAGACCAGGTACTAAACACTAAGCCAGGGTTAGGAATATAGCTCATGGCTTAAGTGCCTACCTGGCAAGTGCAAGGTTCTGAGTTCATCCCCAGTACTGCAATAAAAAAAAAAGTTGAAGTCTTAAGCCAAAATAAACCTTTCTTCCCTTTAAGTGGATTATCTTGGCTTCTTTTCTGTGTCAGTAACAGAAATCTGACCAGCACATGCAGAAGAGAAAGGTAAACACACTTTAGGAAAGGGCAAAAATTCTAGATTAAAGTTATGAATCCTATATCTAAAGCAATGGATAGAATAGTAAAAGCAGTGCTTTCTGAAACAACCAAGTCAAAACTTTTGGTTAGGAGGGAAGATAATTAACTGATGTACTTCCTTGGCATAATCTATGGGTTCTTTTTTTTTTTTTTTTTTTTTT
>NW_004524712.1:1734510-1745293 GCF_000260255.1 Octodon degus
TTTTGAGATAGGGTATCTTAAAAGTTGACCAGGCTGAGCTCAACCATACTATCTTAAGTCAGACTTCCAGAGTGGGACATGATGCCCATTTTATATTAATTTTTCTGACTTTGTTTTTCTTTTAACCTTTATTTTTGGTACGGGGAATAGAACGCAGGAGCTTATGCTTACTAGACAAGCTCTTATGCCACTGAGCTGTCTCCCTGGCCCTATGCTTAGGTTTTTAATACCCCTCCAGATATGACCCTCCAGTACTGAGGGCTGAGCCCGGGGATCACAAAGCCACACACGCAGCACTTTTTACTATTTTGAGACAGGGTTTTGCTAAATTTCCTCAAAAATTCATGTCTCAAGTAGCTAGAATCATAGGTGTGATCCATCATGCCTAGTTTAAGCTCTCAGTGGTGTACTTCTGAAAAAGATGACTTAATTTATCACCTAAAAAGTAAATGTCGGGGCCGGGGAAATGGCTCAGTAGAATAAGCACTTCCCTGGCAAGCACAAGAGCCTGAGTTCAATCTCTGGTTCTACAAAAAAAAAAAAAAAAAAAAGTAAATGTATTCCCTTTACAAATATGTTCAATTTTTTTTTTTTTTTTTAAACATGGAATGCTTCACAAATTTGTGTGTCATCCTTGCACAGGGACCATGCTAATCTTCTGTTTTTGTTTTTTTTTTTTTCAGAATGAGGGATTGAATTCAGGTCCTTGAGCTTGCCAGGGAAGCGCTTACTCCACTGAGCCATCTCCATAGCCCTAATCTTCTCTGTATCATTCCAATTTTAGTATATGTGCTGCTGAAGAGAGCACTGTTCAATAATTTTTTTAAAGAGAATGATAACATCTTATTATTCTTCACAGTACTTTTTAAAAAATTTATTTATTTATTTATTTTTTGGCGGAACAGGGGATTGAACTCAGATCCTTGCGTTTGCCAGTCAAGCGCTTGTCCTACTGAGCCATCTCCCCGGCCCCTTTTTTAAATTTAAAAAGGAATCTAATTTCTTTTTTTGGGTGGGGGTAGAGGGACCATGGCTTGAACTCAGGACAGTGTGCTTGCCAGACAGGTGCTTGTGCGGCTGAGCTATACCCTGGGCTCTTCTACATTTTACTTAAAAACATTTTTTTTTTTTTTTTTTAAGAAAAAACTTGTTCTGAGGACTGAATACTTACCATGAAAACAGAATAAAGGAGTTCTATTTATTCCTGCCAGTTCAGGGGTAAGCCTTGTCCTGTGATCTTTTAAGACGACACACATGACTTTAAAGCACTTACTGGGGGCTGGGGAGATAGCTCAGTAGAATAAGCGCTTGCCTGGCAAGCACAGTGTCCTGAGTTCGATCCCCAGTACCTAAACAAAACACTTGTTGGAATCCCACCCTTTCAGGTTTGGGGGCTCTTGGTGAGAGTATAAATGGGGAGCCCTGTGGCAGTGGCATCCCGACAATGGGTGGACACCCTCTCGCCTTTTTTTTTTTTGGTAGGACAGTTTCAATAATTAACACATCCCCCTTGCCTTTTAAGAGTAGGAACATTTATTGGACTAGAGGGATAGGCGGGTCCCGAGTGGGCGGCCCAGATGCCCCCTTCTTCCGTGCAGCGTGGAAGGTGCGAGCATTCATCGGTGTGTGGGCGCGTGCGTCGGAGTCGCAGCAGGCGGGTGCAACTGCTCCCTTCCCTGCCGGCCGTGGCCAGCGTATTGCTGGAGGAAGGGGAAGGCAGGGCGGGGCAGGGACGCAGCTCTGGGGCTTAGGTTGCGGGCGGCGGATCGCGCAAGGCCGGTCGCGGGCGGCGCGGGCTCCCGCCGAGCCCCAGCACCCTCGCAGACCTCGCAGGGCTGCGGGACGGGAAGTGCCTCCGGAAATATGCCATATTGTCTACGGCAGTTTCGGGAGAGTAGTACAACCCCAGCAAATCACGGCCAAATCTTGTCTGTAAAAATGGAACGGTCTGGCCCAGGACGCGTCCGCTCTCTTCGAGACTAGGCAGAGCCACTCTTGGCCTCTCTTAGCCCTTCACTAGACAAAGGCCCGCCTCTACCTTAAGATAAAAAGACAGCTTCCAGAACCTGCATTTTGGGATCTTCTCGGCCGGTTCCTCAGCGTAGTTTCCGCTTCTGGTCATGTGGCTCGGTAATCGGCCACCGCAGCCTACGGAGCCCCCTTCCCAGTCCACCGACCGACACGTCACTGCTCGGCTCTCAACCAAACTTCCCCGAACAGGTTCTTTCCGCGCGCTTCACTCTCACGCGCCGGCCTATGATCGCTCAGTGGGAGTTCATAGTCCCGCCCCCACGGTACTAAGTGATATCTTTACTGACCAATTGAAAAGTGAAAGCCCGACTTTATCCCCGCCTCAGAATCTGACTGACAAGGACACAGTCCTATCCCTTCCCAAAATGGCATATTGGCCGGAAGCCATCCAATAGGGAGTGGTCCGGGAGGCGGAGCCGGCCCCCAGGGTTGGGTGCGCCACTGAGCGGATGGCAGAGGGAGCGGAGTGGCTTCCCGAGGAACGCTGGCTGGCTGAGGAGGCCGTAGGCTGTAAGTTGAGAATTAGCTGCAAGTACTGTCCAGGATGTTGCTTGAGCGAGCGAAGCGCAGGAAGCAGGACTCTAGAAGGTGGTGGGAGGCAGATCTTCGGGCCTTTAGAGCAGGGGGTGTGAAGTGTGGTGTGGGGACCTCGTGGACTGGAAGGATGTGGCGCCTCTGGGGAAGGCAGCTGAGGGAGAGTCGTGGGACGGGGCGTGCACTTAGCTCTGGAAAGCTTGGGAAGGACTGCGGCCAGGAACTAGGGTGTCGAGGGGGGTTCAGGCGGCGGGTGCTGAGGTGGTGGGGGTCCTGCGGGGGGCGGGGTCAGAGGCGGTCCCTTCCACGGGGCTGGGGAGGACAGGCGGGTGGGACCTGCCGCAGAGAGGCGAGGGAAGAAGGGGCAAGGACGCGGGGCTGGGGAGCTTGCCGTCTCGGCGTCTCGGCCTGGGTGGGACAGATGTCAAGCCTTGGCGGACACAGTTGAGGAGGAGCGAGCTCCTGACTTCTTAAGAAAAGTGTATTTGTCGTTATTTGCTTTGGTGGCGTGCGAAATGACCAGCGAGCACACGATGAAAACTCCCTTGAGGTCTGGCCTTAAATTACCAACTCCTGCGCTCGGTTTTCAGGCGCTGCCGCTCTTTCCATGTTTACTCTTCCAGGTGTGTGCATCTTGTCAACTCAGTGGTGCAGAGTCTTCTCTTTCAGCCGATCCTGAAAGCTTGCACAAACTTGAGATAGAGGGCTGGGTTGTTGGCTTCTTGTACTTAGGGTTTTGATTCCATGATAAGGTTTTCCTTCGGGATTATAATTAAATACACAGCTAACGCTCCTCCCCTGGGACAGTTAATTATAGAAAAGATGTTTGACGTCTCGGTGTTGGCGCTAGAAATGTGTGATTCTTCATGCCTTCTATTTAGACCAGAGTATTTTTTTCTTCTCCTTTTGCTCCAATAGTAGTGAGAAAAAGATCAGGAATAGTGGAAAAAAAAAATTTCACTGCAGTTTTGAACAGTGTTGTTATATTTTTTTCCCTTAGGCCCTCACTAGCTTGTGGTTTAATAGTATAATTTTGTCTAGTACTGAAATAGGTAACTTGCTATGGTATTAGGTAACTCTTGCCCATATTTTTTTGTGGTACCAGGTATTGAACTCAGGACTCTGCACTTGCCAGGCAAGCACTTATTCTACTGAGCTGTCTCCCTGGCCCCCTAGTGGTTACCATTCTGAACTTCTTTATTTAAGAACTTTTTTGTTTGTTTTGTTGGTTAGTGAGAAGGTCTTGTTTTGTAGTGGCTGGTCTTGAACTTCCAGTGTAGCCAAGGCTGGCCTTGAACTCAGGGAGATCCTTGTGCCTCAGCCTCCCAAGTGTTTGGAATAGTGGCAGGCACCAGTACTCCCAATTTGTTCTAAACTCTTCGCAAAGAGTTAACATTTTAGTCTAGCCCTTGCTTTTCTCCTTCAATAGGAAAAATTTCTTTTCTTTTCCTTTCAGATTATTATCTGGTACTATAAACTGTGTCATGAAATCAGTCACCTAGATTGGTTTCAATTACAGAGACACTTTGAAACAGAAAGAGTTGAACAGTAATTACAGTGTGGCAAATCAGATTGAAAGTACAGTGATCCATTTTTTTTTAACTTCTCTCTTTTTAAAAAAATTTTTTTTTGGTACCGGGGATCAAACTTGGGACCTTGCGCTTGCCAGGTAGGCACTTATGCTGCCAAACTATATCCCCAGCCTTCTCTCTTGAGTGCATGACTGCATCTACATTATTGTCAATCATATATATTTTTTTAAGTACTGTAGACTGAACTCAGGGCCTTCACATGTCCCCAGGCCTTTAAGAGCATTAAAAAAACATTTTTTTAGACAGCATCTTGCCAAGTCACTAAATTATGTGGGCTGGTCTTGGACTTAACCGGGGATTGAACTCAGGCCCTTGAGCTTGCCAGGGAAGCACTTATTCCACTGAGCCATCTCCCTGGCCCCTGGTCTTGAACTTTTTTTTTTTTTTTTAAATTTTATTTTTTTGGTCTTGAACTTTTGATCTGCCTACTTTAGCCTTTCTGAGTGCTAGGATTGTAGGACTGTAGGTGTGCATCACTGTGCCTGGCCAGACATACTGTTTAGTTGATTCTGCAACCCCAGTGAAATTTGGAGCAGTATGAAGCTTATAGTCAGTGAGCTGAGACTTCGAATTAGGGTTGGAAATTGTGCTCATTTAGTCATGACTTTATCTCTTTGTGCTTTTACTTCTATACCTACTTTTTGTTTACTTTTCCTCTCCCATATATTCTTACTTTTTCTCACATACTGTTTCTCTGTATCATTTCCATCTTTTGGTTTTTTAGACCTTTTCCTTCCACCGGTTTTTCTCTTTTATTTACATTTCTATTTTACTCATGTTGTGCTTATATACTTGTTAGTTGTGAGGGTGTGGGAACAGAATTGTGGGTGGTATATTTGATCACTACTTTTTAGTCTTGAACATGGACTGACTTATGTCTGCTTCCTTGCCAGGAGGTTATACTTCAAGGAGGCTTGGGAATGGGTCTGACCCTTTTTGATGTGTTCCCTAGCTAATTCGTCCATTGTAGTTCTACCATAAGATAGGAAAGTCAATGTATTAAATAAATTGAAGGCATTCAGTATTGTAAGGTCTTAACTCTTCCATTTTAGTTCTTTGTGTGTCACCTGTTGCCACCTGTTAATGTCAAGATGACTAAGCTTGGATTTTTGCGGTTGTCCTATGAGAAGCAGGACACACTTCTGAAGCTTCTCATTCTGTCCATGGCTGCTGTGTTATGTGAGTGTGCATGTGGGTCTTTATTTCTTTGGGGATGGAAAGAAGAAAATCTCAAGAAAAATCGAAAATAACTTTCTTAAAATGCCTTGTTTGGGGCCGGGGAGATGGCTCAGTAGAATAAGTGTTTCCCTGGCAAGTGTGAGGGCCTGAGTTCAATCCCTGGTTCTGAAAAAAAAAAAAAAGAAAAGCCTTGTTCTTTTAGCAGATTTCTGGGGGCATTTTGTTTTATTTTTGGGGCTGGGGGATAGGGCCTTGCTTTGCAGTTCAAACTGTTCTTAAACTCACTTTATAGCCCAGGCTAGCCTCAAACTCGTGATCCTCCTACCCGAGCTTCCCTAGTGCTAGGATTATAGGTGTACACTAACATGCCCCGCTTAGCAGATTATTATTCTTGTTACTATTCCCCATCAGGATAATTTTGTGCAGACAAAATAAAAGAAACATAAGAAATATGAAGGGGAAGAAAAAAAGAAATGTGAAAGGGCTACCTGGGAAGCATGTTGTGCTCATTCTACTTTCTCATAGGGCTGAAAGATACTGGGGACCACTGGCTACTGATTTCTGTAAAAGACAGTTGTTTAGGTGGCTATCTTAGTGCTATTTTTTTGTTTTTTGTTTTTTTGAGACAATGTCTTACTGTAGTTTAGCTGGCCTTGAACTCACTATGTAGCCCAGGCTGGCCTCAAACTCAAGGCAATCCTCCTGCCTCAGCCTTCTAAGTACTGGGATCACAGGCATGATGTGCTTGGCTTATGGGAAGTCTTTTTGAGAATGCAATTCTGATTTTAGATTTCTGACTCTTCACGAGTCATAAATATGGTTTTGATTGACATACCTCATCATTTGCTCCAAAGTTAAGTAGTGCTAATATGTGCATGGAGCTCTCTGTACCATGTAAAGGGTGACTGTGTGAGTTCAGCTCAGTATTGATAGGTGAGTATAATGTTACAAGTTTTGTATAATATATTACGTAGTTAAATGTGTCTTACGTAAGTGGAAAATGTAGATGGCATTGCTCGGCTAATTTTGTTTTCTCTGTGGGGAGAGATGGATAAAGACTTAATTCGGGATTATTTTATATTTCCTGTGAGCCTGTGCCACATAATTTTATTTTCTCTATAAGATTTATGGGTCATCTGCTGTTGCTCTTTCATTGCACATTGCCATAAAAATATTCATTCTCTGATTTTTGTAGCTTTCTCCACTCGTCTTTTTGCTGTCCTGAGATTTGAAAGTGTTATCCATGAGTTCGATCCGTGAGTACCTTTGCTTGGTCTGGTGTTATTTGGGAGGCATTCAGATTCATGGCTTTCAGATTAAATTCCATCAGTTTTCAGTGAAAAGGGTGTTTTCAGTGCAATTAAAGGCAGAATCCTTCAAGTTCTCCATAGAAATAATCATCTCTTCGAAACATTGCTGTTGCAATGTGCAGGTGAGTCTTATAAACAGAAAATGTGAGTGGTATTGATCTGCTGAGGCCAAAAAAGCTTGGCTTCTCAGTATGACCAACCATTAGTGATATAGATTGAGGGCCTGGTGTATATTCAAGGCTTGAAAGAGAATTATAAATCATGAACTTGTAGTCTCTGACTTTTTGTGGTTCCTTTCTGTTTAGCTGTTTATAGAGTAGAAATTGGACTTATTGTTACATTCTAAAGCATTAAGAAATATAATATTGGGGCCAGGGAGATGGCTCAGTAAAATAAGTGCTGGGCCTGAGTTCAGTCCCCGGTTCCGAAAAAAAAAAAAGAAATGAAAAGAAATATATTAAAGCTGAGATTGATTAGGGATTTTCTTTATTGGATTTAAAATGATATTGGGGTGGGGCCAGGGAGATGGCTCAGTAGAATAAGCACTTGCCTGGCAAGTGCAAGGGTCTGAGTTCAATCCCTGGTCTGGAAAAAAAAAAAATGATATTGGGGAAACCCCTATTTTTTAATTTTTATTTTTTCTTCTTTGCTGGCAGTCCTAGGGATTGAACTCTGGCCTTTTGCCAGCAAGGCAAAAACTACCTCTGAGTCACATCCCTGGCCCAGTTTTCTTTTTTTTTGTATGGGCCTTGGTACTAAGCTACGCCCCCCAGTCCCTTTTGTAAATTTATTTTGAGACAGGGTCTCATTAAACTGCCCAGGTTAGGCTCAATTTTTTTTTTTTTGGTGGTACCATGTATCAAACTCAGGACCTTGTGCTTGCCAGGCAAGCGCTTATTCCACTGAGTTATCTCCCCAGAAGGTTCAAATTTTTGGTAGTCTTTTTTTAGCCTCTCAGAATGTGTGGGTTATAGGCATGTGTCATCATGCCTGGCTCTCAGTAGTTTTAATAACATTTACTAAGCATTTGTTTTATTTCAATAAGAGTTTTATAGATTTTGTTAAGTCCTTACCACAGTCCTATGAGAAGTAGCTAATTTCATCCCTTTTTACATATGAAAAGACTTAGGTTGGGGGAAGTTGTCCAAAGTTGTACATTTAGTAAATACAGGAGTCAAGATTTCAATGTAGTTTTGTCTCACTCCTGAGATTGCAGTCATTGTTATATTTTCTAAAACTAGGGCTTATGGAAAGGCAGGATCATAGATTCTTAAAAATCAGGTATTCACCTGTGGAGCACTGAGTGCAAAGTTGAATGCCTGTACCTGTTTGCAGATTTATCATTTTGTTTTGTGTAGATAGCTGAAAGAATTTAGAGGCATCTCAGATATTCTCTCTTGGGCCTCCAAAGACATTGTGTATTATTTTCTCTTGATTGAGGAAACTCATCCTTTATTTTTTTTTCTTTTTTGGAGGGTGGGTACCAGGAATCAAACTCAGGATCTTGCACTTGCCAGGTTAGAGCTGTGCCTTTGAGCTATATCCCTAGCTCTCCTTTTTTTCTTTTTTCTTTTTTTTGCAGAACTGGGGATTGAACTCAGGTCCTTGTGCTTGCCAGGCAAGCGCTTATTCTACTGAGCCATCTCCCCAGCCCCTCTCCTTTTTTTCTTGATGAGAGTATTATAACTCTTTCTTAGACCCTCTAGATGAGCAAATGTTAAGGTAAGAGGGCCAGGGAAAACCAAGAAATGTGCTCTATAGTCACAGAACTGGAAGGAATCATAAAGATTATGTGATTTGACCCTTTTGCTGAGGACATGTTCCGAGTTCTCAGCAGGACAGGCCCATTCCAAACCTGTCCCACTGACCTACACTAACTCTCACTAGCTTCCTACTGGAAAGTAGAGGACACAATTCTGACATGTCAGCTGCCTGTTGCCCTCAAACCTTCTGCCTCTTGACTGTAACAAAAGTAACATTTATCAGTGATGAATGGAAGGGTAGAGATTTCTGCCATTTGTTGCTTCTACTTAGTTCAGTTGCCAAACCTTCACTGACCAAAGAGAAAATAGGCTTAGGTAGATGGGCAGGGAGGATATTTGTATTTTGTTGGTTTTTTTGAGACAGAGTCTTGCTATAGTTCAGGCTGCCACTGAATTCACTGTATAGCCCAGGCTGGCCACAAACTTGTGGTAATCCTCCTGCCTCAGCCTCCTGAGTGCTGAGATTACAGACATGTATCACCCTACCCAACTTTGGTAGGAGGGCTAGTCATTTAAGTAATTAAACTATTGCCAGTTTGACATATTTTTTTTAATTCCTTTCTTTTTTTTTTTTTATTATTTCCTTTTAAATGGTAAATGTATAAGGCCTTACCTAACTTAGACCTAAAGAAATGTCTTTTAAAAAAAAAAAAAAAAAAAGAAATGTCTTTTCATATATAACACTTGAGCATTTCATATCATGTATTTTTTATGCAATCTGATTTTTTGCTATAATGTAGGTGGCATTCAGATATACTTGAAATGACATGAGTAGACCTTATAAGTTTAAACCCAATAGTTTGTGTTATGGTGTGGACTGAATCATTTTCACCCCACATACAGGGTTATATCAGCATCTTTAAAGGTATTCATCCCTTGAAGTTACCATGTGTCCTTGTGTGTGGTTCAGAGATCTTTTTGTGTTCCTTGTCACTTGAAATGGGCAAAATTTACTGGTACCCACATCTCAGTGGTCTTGTCTTATTGGCATTTTATCTCTCTTGATAGGTCTTGTCACCTACCACATGCCAGGCTGGTAAATTATCCTGCTTGAATGCTTGTGGTGACATTGGGCTCCAAGGTTATTTCTTTAAGGAAAAAACTATTCGTCAGTTGCAACATGAATGAAGTACAGATAACACATCTGGTACTGTAGTGAGTTTGGGTAGCAGGCTGACCTAGTCAGATTATAAGTTCCTCAGTGCTAGAGCCTGAAGAGCATATTTCACTTCAGATTAGTATTTGCTTAGGAAGAAGAAGAGATACAGGCCTTTATTTTTCCTGCCGCAGGTACTTCAATTATCGGACTACCCGGTTTTTAGCTGAGGAGGGATTTTATAAATTCCACAACTGGTTTGATGACCGGGCCTGGTATCCTTTGGGCCGAATCATTGGAGGAACAATTTATCCAGGTGAGAGGAACAGGATTTTTTGTTTTTCAGTAAGGCATAGTATTTATATGTACGTTAGAAAACAACTTCTTTTATTTCTAATAGCTTCACTAGATGACACTTGTAATTTCATTCCGATGATAGATTTCCAAAAGCAGATCATACATAAAGACAGGAGAACATGTGTGAGAGAATGGAGAGAGATAGTTTTTTGTACATTCTGGATTTCCAGTTAAATCCTTAGGAGGGAAATTTAGAGGCCTGCCCCAGTTGCTGAGATGGTGTTCTTGTGGTTTGTCAAGATTGCTGTGGTCACTTTATTGATAATTAAATTGGTCCCGTCTCTTTCCCTTAGGTTCTTTATGTTACCAGGACAACCTAATGGAGTTTCTTCTTCCTGTTGCAGGCTTAATGATCACTTCTGCTGCAATCTACCATGTTCTTCATTTTTTCCACATCACCATCGACATTCGGAATGTCTGTGTGTTCCTGGCCCCTCTCTTCTCCTCTTTCACTACCATCGTCACGTACCACCTTACCAAAGAGCTCAAGGTGAAGGATTTGGGGTGGCAAGAGGCTTGGGAATGAATGCTGTTGAACCTCTCTAGTAGGTGCTGGAGGGTAGGAGACTGACAGCCTTACAAGCAAGAAAAAGAGAGGCTAAGGACAGTGTCTGCTGGGCTGAATTAATTTGGTTTAGTCCAAGCTTTCCCTGGAATATATGGTTCCTTATCATCAGCAAGTGTTTGTTCTTATGAGAGGACATTTGAAAGTCAAATGTAAATTGCTACATGAAGGGGAAATCAACCATGTGAAATGGAAATGTTAGGTTTAGATATTTATGTTTTTGCTGGAGATCAAACCCAGGACCCAGGGTCCTACACATGCTAGGCAAGTGCTCAGTTACTGAGCTGAGATGTAGATTTTGAAGCCCTGAAAATGTAAGGGAAAGGGAAAAACAAAATCTACGTGAATTCTTAAAA
>NW_004524712.1:1745728-1747861 GCF_000260255.1 Octodon degus
TTTTTTTGGGCAGAACTGGGGATTGAACTCAGATACTCGTGCTTGCCAAGGAAGCACTTATTCTACTGAGCCATCTCCCCAGCCCTATTATTATTATTATTAATTTTTGTTTTTTGGCGGAACCAGCAGTTGAACTCAGGCCCTTGTGCTTGCCAGGCAAACACTTTTTCTACTGAGCCATCTCCCCGGCCTCCTAATTTTATTATTATTATTTTTAATGTATTTGGCTGTTGCAGGGTCTCACTATGCAGCTTGGACTTGTGGTGATCCTCCTGCTTTCAGCCTCCCCAGCATGGGGATTATAGGCGTGCACCACCATGCCAGGGCTCTGGCTGGCTCAGCCAGCCCCGGGGGGCTGGCACAGCCGGGATCGAACCATGTCCCCGTGCTTTGTCCAAGCTTGCCTAAGCAAGTGCTTTAGTCCGCTCAGCTATCTTATCAGCCCCACATTTAAAAATTCTTAAACTGTTTGGTTTCTGTAATTGACTCTAATGCTGATTCCTCCTTTTGTCCCGCTTTTAGCTTTGCTAACCCTATTTCCGTAGAATCTGTTCGTATTCAGTGGCTTGGTATTAGGAAGATACCTGAGGTGATAAACTAGTAGGAGAGCTTGGGAAGCCTGAATTTACTTCGGAAAAGTTTTTATCCTTCTCCTTGTTGCCCTTGGCCAGATTAACTCTTACCAACCCCATAGGTCTTTTTTCTTTTGGGGTGTGGATTTTATTTTGTTTGTCGTTTTTCCTGAGCTCAAAGGTTGCTTGGTGATATTCCCATTTTATTTCCTAAGCTCCTGACATCTTCAGGTGGATTGGCTTTTTCTTTCTTTTTTTTTTTTTTTTGTACAGGGTCTACAGGGTCTCACTATGGACATGGGACTGGTAGTGATTTTCCTGTTTTCAGCCTCCCAAGCACTGGGATTACAGGCATGCACCACCACGCCCAGTCTCAGTCGCCATCTCAGCTAGCCCTGGGGCCGGGGCCAGCATGGCTCAGCCCACCCAGGATCAAACCCTGGCCACTGCGCTCTGCTTAAGCAGGTGCATTAGTCCACTGAGCTATCTAGCCAGCCCTTTGGATTGGCTTTCTAATTAAGTAATTCTCTCCCTTTGTCACTGCGTGGCTTTTTAATATGTGAGTGGTGTTCCTATGATTTGTAATCATTGTTAGAGGAAAGGGACTGATGAGCCTGGAACACTTGTGGTCACACTACCTATTTCGGGGCAAGCCTTGGTGGTTGACAGAAAGCAGGATTTCCCTGCCTTTAGCTTCTGAATACTCAGTTGCATAGTGGATCCTCTTCTTTAATGGGTATATTGGTGGTAACTGCTTATTGTTCATCTTTTCTCAACAGGACGCGGGGGCTGGGCTTCTTGCTGCTGCCATGATTGCTGTCGTTCCTGGCTATATCTCCCGATCTGTGGCTGGCTCTTATGATAATGAAGGTAAGACTTTTAAAATGCTGGAGGGGATATACGGCTACATTCTCTTAATTCAGTGAATAGAGGAATTTGTTCTAATAGTGTTTGTAAATAGGATATCATGTCTGCATCTTGTATAAAAAATAACCACTAGGAAGACAGTATGCAATGAGTTAATTATTGAAATTGTCCTACTAATTTGATTTGAAACTGTCTCATTGCTATTTGTTTCTCAATGAAGTTATGGAAAAAAATAAAATGCTGGAGGGGACTGCTTAGGGGGTCTCTTTTCTTCATTCTCTATTCGAGTTTTGCGAAGTGAAGTACAGTTTGGGCTCAGAGCCTTTGCTTAGTGATAATAAAAGTGGAACCTGGTGGGGTCAGAAATGGCAGGAAAAACTAGTAAAAGTTCACTTTCTCCTCTCATCCCCTCCAGGAAGGGAGCTGGAAACATCTTACAGGGCTTTGGTTTACCTCTGGACTTGGTTAACTAGTTTACATTTAAATAAGGGCATAGGTATCCTTAAAGTTGTGAAGATTTTTTTAAAAAAATTATTTTAATTTATGTATTTTGGGGCTGGAGAGATGGCTCAGTGGTCTAAAGCACCTACTTGGAACAAGCTTGGCAAGGCATCAGGGACCGTGGTTCGATCCCCCAGCACCACATGCCAGCCAGCCCCGCCCCCTGGTGGGCTGAGCTGGCCACACACACACA
>NW_004524712.1:1749362-1752137 GCF_000260255.1 Octodon degus
GGGTGGGGCTGGCACAGCATGTGCTGTTGGGGATTGAACCATGGTCCCCAGCGACTGCCTAAGCTTGCCTAAGCTGGCACTTTAGACCACTGAGCTATCTCACTAGCCTGGAAGTAGCAAATTTTGATTTGGGAATCAAGAAAGGCTTTTTGGGAGTAGTTGTTGAACTGGCCCTGGAGTTGGAATCCATTAGGCAGATATTAAGGAGAGCACCAGGCAGCCGTAATTGCCAGCTTACGTTCACATGCAGAGGTAGGCTAGTGCGTGATGGTATGAGATGTTTCCAGGACTAGCAGGAAATTTAATTCCTGGAACAGTAATGATGATGCCTGACATTTACTGTATACTTACTGTATGCGGGGTAGTGTTCTAAGTGTTTTATGTGAATTGGTCATGTTTGTCTTCACAATGGTGATAGCAAATAAATTCTATTACAGGCTCCTTTTATAGGAAACTGAGATAAGGGGCAATAAATTGTGCCTAAACTATAGCTCTGAGGTATGAATCTAGATATATTTCAGGGCAGTTTTTTAACCACTCTGCTAGCATGACCTCTCCTGGCATTTTTGGTGTGTGTGTTCTCCAGGGATTGCCATCTTTTGCATGCTGCTCACCTACTACATGTGGATCAAGGCAGTGAAGACTGGTTCCATCTACTGGGCAGCCAAGTGTGCCCTTGCTTATTTCTACATGGTAACTTTTTCATTTTGTTCTTCTGTGCTGGGCGTACAACCTATCATGCGTTCTAGGCAGGTGCGTTTTCACTGAACTATGCCACCAGCCCCTTTACATGTTTTTAATTTCTTTTTTCTTTCTTTCTTTTTTTTTTTTGCTGGCTCAGGCTGCCTTAAGGGTGAGTCTGGTAAGGCATGTGGAGCTGGGGAGCCAAGGCCGTATCCTGTGCCTGACTGCGTTTGCATAAGCAGGCACTTAAACAACAGAGCTAACCAGCAGGCCCCCACGTGTTTTTAACTTCCGAAGTTCTTCAAATACTGTACATCCTATGAGTACATGTCAGTGGACCCACCTTCTTTTCTAGTAGATTGCTTTAAATTTTTCCTTTTCAAATGTGTTTCTTCTGTTCAGTCTTACCTAGACACTTAGACCTTCTTCCCTCAGCTGATTTGAGCTGCTCACATGTCCTTAAATGCTCTGTGGGATAGTACAGTGTGCTGTGTAGATGAACCCTGGGGCTTGGGGATGCCTTGTTGTATGATCATAATGTCAGTATCATAAAGGAGAGGTTAGTTTGCAGTTGTGGGTTTGAATATGATTTTTTTCTGTTTAAATTAGTACTTTATGCTTTTTTTTTTTGTGGAACCGGGAATTGAACTCAGACCCGTGCACTTGCCAGGGAGGCGCTTATTCTACTGAGCCATCTCCCCAGCCCAATACTTTATACTTTTTAAGCCACTGAGCATAAATAAAGTTTATAGTTAATGGAAAGAGATGTTCTTTACAATGGCCACAGCTGCCCACATGTGGTGGCTCATGCCTGTAATACCAGCACTCTGGAAGCCTGTGGTAGTAGAATCACAGGTTTGCGTCCATCATCAGCAATTTAGCGAGACCTTTATGTTAAAATTTTAATAGTAGAGCTGGGACTATAACTTAGTGTGAAAGTGCTCGGTTCAGCCCGCAGTACTGGGGGTAGGGGGCCACAGGTGCTGTCCAAAGGCGGTGATGGTGAACCTTTTAGAGCTTCCATGGGTGAGAAACAGCTGGGTGCAGCACATGTGCCACACGCTTGTCACCGCTGTCCTGAGGTGTGGTGGTGCTCAGAAGAACCGTTCTTTCCACCTGCTGCAGGTCTCTTCCTGGGGAGGCTATGTGTTCCTGATCAACTTGATCCCTCTCCACGTCCTGGTGCTGATGCTCACAGGCCGTTTCTCCCACCGGATCTACGTGGCCTACTGTACCGTTTACTGCCTGGGCACCATTCTTTCCATGCAGATCTCCTTTGTGGGCTTCCAGGTGAGCCCTAGACTGAGGAGGGATTTCAGCTTCTTCCACTCCTTCTAAGTGGGCCCAGCTAGATTGATTGCTCTTGGATCATATTATGAGTAAAAACTATTTATAGCTTTGCTCTTAGACTGCTTATGTTAATTGAAGCAACAAAATTACTGGTCATTAAGTCTAGGAGTGTGTTAAGATTTACTCAGTGAATTTTGAATTTAATGGCTCTTTGGCTTAGGTTTGTGAGAAGGAAAGGATGTTTTGATTGAACTGAATTGGTGTTACTGATGAAAGTTATGATTTTAAAAAGACCCCGTAATTTCCAGCCCCTTTTAATGCTAATGACCTCATTTAATAGCAGTGAATTTGATCTTAATAGGACCGATGTGTAAATCTTTCAGGGAGTGGAGCATAAACCTTTAACCACATTAACTATACTCCATAGGGCTTAACAGCTCTTAAAAACATAATATGATGTGTTTGATTTCTCCTTATGGATCTTATAAAAGTGGATTTGTTTATTTATTTATTTTTTTAAATGAATTTAGGATAGGGTGCATAGGGTGTACAGGGTCTCATCTCACTACATAGATCGGACTTGTAGTGATTTTGCTGTTTTCAGCCTCCCAAGGCTGGGATTATGGGTGGGTACCACCACGCCCAGTCTCAGTCACCATCTCAGTGCACCCTGGGGGCCGGGCTGGCACTGTACACTGGGGATCAAACCCCAGTCACTGTGCTCCGCCAAAGCAGGTGCTTTAGTCTGCTGAACTGTCTGGCTGGCCCCTGAATCTTTATTTAGAAGTCAGCAGGGGCTGG
>NW_004524712.1:1752857-1761149 GCF_000260255.1 Octodon degus
GGCTGGCATGTGGTGCTGGGGGATTGAACTGCGGTCCCTGTGCTTTGCTAAGCTTGTTCTAAGTAGGTGCTTTAGACCACTGAGCCATCTCACCAGCCCATTGTGTTATATCTTGAATAGTGAGAATTTCACTTGATGGAAATTCTGGGGAAATAACAGTCTGAACTAAGGAAATACCTGAAACAAAAGGCAGAGACCTGATTTTGATGGTGTATGTTATGCTTTGAGGGACTCTAAATGGTCTTCAGAACATATGGCAGGTCAGTTAAAGCCCTTCCTTAGATTGGCCCCGATTCCCTTATGAAACTTGAACTCATTTGACCTTCTGGGCTGCACTAGATGACGATAGTGAAGATTGGAGCCGGATCTGACACACTCACTTTTTCCTCTTAATGTTATTGCCATACATTATGTTTTTTTTTTTCTGTAGCCTGTCCTTTCATCAGAGCACATGGCAGCCTTTGGAGTTTTCGGTCTCTGCCAGATTCATGCTTTTGTGGATTACCTGCGCAGCAAGTTGAATCCACAGCAGTTTGAAGTTCTTTTCCGGAGTGTCATCTCCCTGGTTGGGTTTGTCCTCCTCACCATTGGAGCACTCCTCATGTTGACAGGTAGGGAAGGGTCATAGCTTGTATAAAGTGCAAATGTGTGTAGACACAGAATAAACACCAAAAACACAGGGAGTTTTCTGACCACAGATGATTCCTTTCGATTTCTCTATTTTTTGTTTCAAACATGAAAGTCACTTTTTCATTTTCAGTCCTCCTATCAGCTGTTTGGATTCAGTATATCAGAGAATGTCCTATGAGAGCTCTTTCTAATCACATCTGGTAAAAGAACTGTATTTACCTTGTAAGCTTTTTTTTTTTTTTCGGAACCAGGGTTTGAACTCAGGCCCTTGTGCTTGCCAGGCAAGCACTTATTCTACTGAGCTATCTCTCAGGCCCCTTGCTAAGTTTTTAAAGGTTTTTTTTTTTTTTCCCTTTTCTTTCCTATTGACTGGGTGGTGGTAGAAAGCCCTCTATTTCTTTTTTTTTTTTTTCTTCCTCGAATGCCTTCAGGGCACTTTTGGCCAGCGGGAGAGTTGTGAGGTTCGAACTCCAGAAACCTGAGGCTGACAGCTTTGTGGAAGCAGCCACTTAAAGGACTGAGCTAGGGCCAGGCCCCCGAAAGCCCTCTATTTCTTTGCTATACTGCATTACGGTTCTTGTCTAATCCTGTGGGCACTAAATCAGTTCTTTTGCTTGGTGAGCATATTTTCCTGCTCCATTTTTCCCACTTACTTTTCAGGGAATAATTTTGATTTTGCCTAAGTCTCTCTATTGGCTAATTCTGAGTGAGACTGGAAGATGTAGTTCATGTAGTGTCTGGAGTTGGCCTTGGGTTGACCATCTGAGGCCTGAACCCTTTCCAGGAAGTTTTTCTAATTTATGTACAACTGAGTTTTATTCTGCTTGCTATTTTTACAAAAGTTCACTCAAGCTTGAAAGAAAACAGTTGAAACTCTTTAAGTACTATTAGTGTCATTAAAGCAAGAATTTAGTCCTTCTCCTTGAATCTATTAAAATCGGATGTTGTGGGCCAGCCAGATAGCTCAGCGGATTAAAAGTGCTGGATTAGGCAGACACGGGTTGGAGGTTCGATCCTTGGCCTGCCGTGCCAGGCCCCACCACTGGGGCAAGCTGAGACTTCTATTGAGATTGAACATGGTGGCACGTGCCTGTAGTCTTAGCACTTGGGAAGCTGAAAATAGGAGAATCACTATACATCCAATCACTATACGTCCAGACCCTGTACACCCAGCACTAAATAAAAAATAAAATAGGATGTTGTAATTAGTTGGGATAAGATGTTTGTTTTAAGAGCATATGTGAAATATTTCTTCTCTCTTTGCTGCCAGGAAAGATATCGCCATGGACTGGGCGTTTCTACTCACTGCTGGATCCTTCTTATGCTAAGAACAACATTCCCATCATAGCTTCTGTGTCTGAACATCAGCCCACCACCTGGTCCTCCTACTATTTTGATCTGCAGCTGCTAGTGTTCATGTTCCCAGGTCTGTCTGTCTTTATTCTGAAGTGGGCTTTGTGAGAATCCCCCCTTGATGTCAAATACATCAACTGCCCTCATCCTTGTTTTGTTTGCCTATTTATGCTGTATAGGACAGAGGATGACTAAGCCCATGTAGAAGTCAGAAGTTGAAGTTACAGATGTTGGCAAGTTCAGAACCTCAGAATTTTCTGTTCATTTGTATTATTTTAAAGTACAGGGGGCCTGGCCCTATCTCAGTTCTTTAAGTGGCTGCTTCCACAAAGCTGTCAGCCTCAGGTTGCTGTAGTTCGATCCCCACAACTCCAGCCAGCCAAATCTGCCCTGAAGGCATTTGGAGCAAAAAAAAAAAAAAAAATAATATCCTTAAGGGGCCGGGGAGATGGCTCAGTGGAATAAGCGCTTCCCTGGCAAGCGCAAGGGCCTGAGTTCAATCCCTGGTTCCGGAAAAAATAAATAAATAAATAAATAAAGTACAATTTCTCATTTTTATTTATTTTTTTTAGTTCTCTTACCCTCTCACATCAGTTTCCCTGTGGTCAGTATTGAAGCTCCTCAATGGGCTCTGCCAGTCCACATGGTTTAGAATTTACCAGTGTTAGTCGTCTTTTTGTTTTATAAGCTAACTTTTACATTTTTAAAATTGTATAAGTAGTTTGTATATTATAAAAAATGTAAAAAGAATTGTAGGAGTACTTACTACTTTTAGACACTATTAATATTTTAAGATATATTCATCTGTTTACTTATTAAATAAAACTGAGATCATATACATTTTCTCCCTAGTTATAAAGAATCATAATAAGGGGGCTGGGGAGATGGCTCTGTAGAATAAGTACTTCCCTGGCAAGCACAAGGGTCTGAATTCAATCCCCGGTTCCACCAAAAAAAAGAATCATAATAGGGCTGAGATTATAGCTTCATGGTAGAGCACTTGCCTAGGATATATGAAGTCCTGGGTTCAATTCCCAGTACTATGAAAAGAGAAAAAGAATCATGATCGTTTCTGTTATTTAGTATTAATTTATAGAAATATTTAAGGTTTTTATTTAAGAATAGAGTTGTGTAAAGTTGTAGAAGGCAAATAGTCGATATAGTCAATACAGTATTATTTTCAGTGATGTCTTCTATTTTTAAAATATGCTATAGTTATCCTTTTTTTTGTATTTAGTGCAGGGCCTACAGGGTCTCACTACACAGACTGAACTTGTAGTGATTCTCCTGTTTTCAGCTTCGCAAGTGCTGGGATTACAGGTGCATGCCACCACGCCTAGTCACACTGGGGATTGAATCCCAGCCGCTGTGTCTGCTGAAGCAGGCACTTTAATGTACTGAGCTATTTGGCTAGTGCTTCTGTTTTTTTTTTGAAGGATAAGCTCCTAGAAGTAGAACTGCTGGGTTAATTGTGTGGTGTCATCCAGTCACTTTCCCTTATAGGCTTCTGTCTACAAGACTCAGTGCTTACTTCTTATTCCTTCTTTTATAGTTGGCCTCTATTACTGCTTTAGCAACTTGTCTGATGCCCGGATTTTTATCATCATGTATGGAGTGACCAGCATGTACTTTTCAGCTGTAATGGTGAGGAATGTTCTCAGTCCTAGCCAAACTTTCCCCACCTAAATCTGAGGTGCTTTTTGTTTGTTTTGGTCTGATAGGATTTAGAAAAATATTAATAATTGTGCAGTTGTTTCTCCAATGAGCACTTGGGGGGGCCTGCGTTGTAAAGGTGCTTGCTGCTGTTGATCCTCCCAGGAATATATACGATACCTAGTAGCATTGGGGTTCAACTTTCTTGGGTTTGTAGTGTTTTGTCAGTGAGGCACATTTGTACTTTGTTAGAGAATTTGGAAATTTTCTTAAGGCCTGTGAAAATTATCCACTGCTAAATTGAAAGATGAGGGATTTTATGTATTATAGTAAGATGGTGTTTTTCATATAATTTTGATCTTGCACAGCAGTTAAGAACATAGGGCTGGGGCTATAGCTTAGCAGTGTAGTGCCTGTCTGGTAGGCATGAGGTTTGAGTTTGGTTCCTAGTATCCCCCAAGAGTATATCTATATCAGTGCTGTCTTATCTGTCCATTTATCTTTTTTTTTTTTTTTTTTGGAGACAAGGTCTTTCTATGTAGTGCAGGCTGGCCTTTGAACTATGTATTTTTTATTTTACTTTTATTAAAAAACATGAGATGATGAAAAACCCTAAATTGATGTCATAGTCTACCAATAAATTAAAGTCTGCAATTTTAAAGCACTGGCTAGATTGATCATGATTCCTGTTTTTTAGGTCCGTCTAATGCTAGTATTGGCGCCTGTTATGTGCATTCTTTCTGGCATTGGAGTCTCCCAGGTTCTGTCCACCTACATGAAGAATCTGGACATAAGTCGTCCAGACAAGAAGAGCAAGAAACAGCAGGACTCTACCTACCCCATCAAGAATGAAGTGAGAATTAAGTAACAGACTTGGCAAACTGCTCCTGTGCGTGTGTGTGTGCGTGTGTTTGCACGCATGCATGTGCACACATGTACTCGTGGGTACATGCCTTTGTGTTTGACTGGAATATAGTGTAGAGCACTATCAGGGTGGTCAGAATTAACTCATAGATTTACTAATTTTTTTCCCAACTCATTTTGATTCAAGGCATTTATATTATTGACTGTATAAGAAGCCATCCCAAGTTGTGTAAATTTAGTTTGGCTTACCACACAATTCTTCCTTTTTTAGGTGGCAAGTGGGATGATCCTGGTCATGGCTTTCTTTCTCATTACCTACACTTTTCACTCAACTTGGGTGACGAGCGAGGCCTACTCTTCTCCCTCCATCGTGTTATCCGCCCGGGGTGGGGATGGCAGTAGGATCATTTTTGATGACTTCCGAGAAGCGTATTATTGGCTTCGTCACAATACTCCAGAGGTAAAAATTTGGGAGCAGAATTCTGGGGGTGGGGAGAAAGGGGAGACATTTGATACTGTAGTAACTCAAAGTGGCATTTGGGCAGGGGAATGTTTGGAGATAATTAGACTATTGGAAACGTGGTTTCAGATGAGCTTTAGTGGCTAATGACCACTCAGTTCAGGGCTTTCTTCTGTAGCAATTCTTTTTTTTTTTTTTTGGACAGGGTCTTGCTGTGTAGTTCAGGATGGCCTTGAACTCATTGTGTAGCCCAGGATAGCCTCAAGCTCACAATAATCTTGCTGTTTCAGTTTCCCTAGTGCTGGGATTATAGGCATGTGCCACCGTGCCTGGTTTCTGTAGTGATCCTTAATTATCTATACTTGCTTACATACTTGTGTTGATACCATGGTGATATCTATTCCAAGGAAAGAAAAAGTTACAAATGATACATATTGACTGCACGAACATCAGCAAGTGGAAGCAAGGCAAAGGATGAAAATCATAAAGTTATCACCTGATAGCTGTTTTCTATTTATTCTTTTTGAGACAGGGTTTCACTGTGTAATTCAAGCTGGCCTTGAACTCACTATGTAGCACAGTCTGGCCTCCATTTTGTGACAACCTTTTTGCCTCAGCCTTCTGAGTGCTGGGATCACAAATAGATGTGTACCACCATACCCCGCTGTGTTAACTGCTTTTCAACATTTAAAATAAGTTTTTTAAAAATTTCTTTTGGGGCCGAGGAGATGGCTCAGTAGAATAAGTGCTTGTCTGGTAAGTGCAAGGACCTGAGTTCAATCCCCGGTTCCACCAAAAAAAAAAAAAAAAAAAAAAAAAATTATTTTGGAAGGTTTAATATTTATTAAAGATAGGAAAAGAAACATGGTCTGCAGAGTAAGTGCAGGCCAATTGAAAGCAGGAAGTTGAGTACATTGTACTACAGTAAGAGATCACTGAAAGCACACTGGCCAATTTTTTGTTTTTTAGAAGACACAAGGATTTATACCTATCCCCCCTTTTTTTTTTTTTTTGGCAGAACCAGGGATTGAACTCAGGCCCTTGCACTTGCCAGGGAAGCACTTATTCCACTGAGCCATCTCCCTAGCTTATAACTATCAAGGTACAATAAGAGAGCTAGTTTTAACATTTTGGCTGTTTGTTTTTTTTTATAAAACAGTTTTTTTACCTTTTGAGGATCTCAAGTGATTTGTTTCATAATAGCCATTATTAATAGCCTTTGTGAGTTAAGTCTACTAAGAGTCAAAATTCAAGAAGTTTTTCTTTAGCTGGGTATTGAACCCTGGGTCTTGCACATGCAAGGCAAACATTGACCTCTGATACCACTGAGTGATGTCCTTAGCTCCAAATCCTTGCCTCTTCCATCTGGCGATTTCCATTTCATCTTTTGTTTTGCAGAACTGGGGATTGAACTCAGGCCCTTGTGCTTGCCAGGGAAGCGCTTATCCGTTTCATCTTTAGAGCTGATTTTTTTTGATGCTTCTAAAGTCATTTATTTAATAAATTTATTTAATGGTATTAAGCTAATTACTTGGGCTGGAGAGATGGCTCAGTGGTCTAAAGCACCTACTTGGAACAAGCTTTGGCAAAGCACAGGGACCGCGGTTTGATCCCCCAGCACCACATGCCAGCCCCGCCCCCTGGTGGGCTGAGCTGGCCACACACATACACACACTAAATAAAAAAAATGTAATAAATAATTAAAAAAAAAAAACAAAAACCTAATTACTTGACTATTACATAGTCCTGTACATCTTCCGCTTTTCTTATATAAAGTGATCTGGGATGCAGGTCTTGGGAATATGAGATTGTGTAAATTTGTTGTGAGATTTCCTGATTGTAGATGAATCAGGGGGCCTGCTCATTAGCTCAGTTGTTTAAGTGACTGCTTCAACAAATCAGCCAGGCTCAGTATGCTGTGGTTCGATCCCCATATCCTCAAGCCTTGTCAGACCTGCCCTGAAGGCATCCTGAGCCAGCACCCCCCCCAAAAAAAAACAGCTCTGTAGATGAATCAATGGAGGAGCCGGTGCCAGGTTTATTGTCTGGTTAGGAGTACATTATTTTGTGAAGATACTGATGAGTTAGCCAGGCTGCACTAGCAGCCCAGAGGTGCTTGTCCATTCCTTCTCTTACACTTGATGGTTGGGGCAGTGACGAGACTGTTTGTTGTTTCCATTTTCCATTCTTCTTTCAGGACGCAAAGGTCATGTCATGGTGGGATTATGGCTATCAAATTACAGCTATGGCAAATCGGACAATTTTAGTGGACAATAACACATGGAATAATACCCATATTTCTCGAGTCGGGCAGGTAAGGTCAAAGGGATCTTTTGAGTATGGTATGTAAAGTCTAGTTGGAAATGTTCCTTTGCTCTGAGGATTGTGTGTTTATTTTTTTTAGGCGATGGCATCCACAGAAGAAAAAGCCTATGAGATCATGAGGGAGCTTGACGTCAGCTATGTGTTGGTCATCTTTGGAGGCCTCACTGGGTATTCCTCTGATGGTAGTGTGCTAGATTCTTTTCTGACTGCAAGTCATCGAGTCTAAGAAAACAAATGAATCTCTTGTTTTTCTGTCCTTTTACTTTTGCAGTAAATAGGAAATAAATGTAAATAATTTTCATGGAGATAAAGACATTCTAGGATTATCTAAAGATGTAGGGGTATTTCCACAGCTGGTAAGACACAGCACAAAAGGCTCTTAAAAATGAAGTTTAGAATTAGCAATGGCTGGGCATAGTGGCACACATCATCTGTAATTCTAGCACTCTAGGCCTCTGAGGCAGGAGGATCACAAGTTCCAGCCCAGTCTGGGCAACCTAGTGACTTAGTGAGACTCTCTTACAAAAAAAAAAAAAAAGTAAGATGATGCAGTGGAGCTGAGTGTGAAAGCCCTGGGTCATCTCTAATATGGGAACAAAACAAAACAAAAAAACCCAGAGAGAACCGCAGCCCAGTCAGGTGCCATGAGCTCTCCCAGCGATGTGTCCTCCCAGAAAACCGGCTTTGGCCCGGAGGACAAAGAGCACACCGAGCTCAGTCAGCCGACCCCTCAACCCAACAGGCACAGGATGTGGCCCTCGACTTGGAGTCTTCCTGGAGCGATGAAGACGACAGCATCATCTTCAAGCCCAGGAGCGACCATGACCCAGACCACATCCTGTACGAGCTCAGCTCAGATTCTGACGATGAAGTGATAGGGGTGAGGAGAGTACCTTGGGGGTGTGAAGGCCGGCCTAGTTCCCCGGCTGATGAGGAAGAGGACATTGCCCTGGGCCTTGAAACCCACCTCAACATCGAGCCGCAGACATCTAACCTGGAGACCCCGG
>NW_004524712.1:1761254-1770326 GCF_000260255.1 Octodon degus
GCAAAATTGAGCCCCAGCCGGAAGAGGGCACCTGCCCAGAGCCATGTGAAACGGCAGCAAGGTTTTACCACTCCTGTCTACTCCTGTGGGCCCAGTAGAGGCCAACGCTGGAGGAACGTGAAGGGCAACAACAAAGGCAGGGTAATGGCCAGCAGGGCTGCCCACTGGCCCTCCCATGACACCAACCCCGACTCCAAGTCTTTACATGAGTTCAGTAAGGTCCAGCCCGCAAGGATGAATGTTTCCCACAAGGGAAGAGGCCAGGCCAGGTTCAGCTGCCCCAGGGAACCAGGAGATGTGGCCAGATACTCGAATATCCGTGCCCAGGCGAGTGTCCCTCACTTACAGGGCACTCCGATGACTTTTGCTTCCCGAAGACTTGCCTCAAATACGGGAAAACAGCCGTCAAGAGAGCTGGATGTGTCTTCCTCTAAAAAAATGCAAAATAAGGCCTGGGCCAAGGGAGAGGGCAGGCCCAGCCGCCCAGGAGCAGGTACTGTTGCAGGAAGCGTTTCCAAGGCCACAACTTCGAAGGAGGAGACCCAAGAGAAGAAATCTCAGGGTGGTGGCTCAAGAGTTATCCTGGGGAGAGCTTTCCCTTTATGGGGGTAGAATGTCAGAGATGCTCCCCTTGAACCAGCCGCGTTCCCACAAATCATGGGTATTCAGATACTTGGGAAGTCCAAGACGTTTTCTTTGCTGCCCTCGGGATCCAAGCAAGGGGCTACTGGAAAAAGATCCCCAGCCAAGAAAGTAAGAGAGCCCCAGCCTGTGGCTGGAGAAGATAAAGGCCCAAATAGTGATTCTGCCCTACAGACCAAACTTTCAACACACAAGCCAGGACCACATTCCCTGAGCATGCATCGCAGAGAATTCATCCACGTTGAAGCTGACACCAGAGCTCCCGAAGCTCCAGCAGCCTCCCAGCCCTTGACTGCGAGCCAAGGAGGCCTCCCACCCAGAAGCTCTACACTCACTGGTGACCAGGAACCAACTGTGCAGGCTCCAACTCTGGAAAGGCAGCAGCCACCCCCTGGAGCACAGGGATGTCCCCAGTGCCTTGTGCTCCAGAAAGAAATAGATGACCTCAAAGAGCAACCAGCGGTCCTGCAGTCCCTCGCTGATAAGTTCCAGACCCTTTAAAATGGAAACCAGCATCTTCACCGAAGACTGACAGCCAATACCTGTGGAATCCCGGAGCTGAAGTCAAGCTCTCTCCCTCCCCTTCTTCATCCAGGGCCTCCTTTCTGCCCCACTTTTGCCCCTTGCTCACCCCAGTTGACAACGTCAAATTAAAGTACCTCTCATGTTTAAAAAAAAAAAAAAAAACCCAGAGAGCAATTAGCATTGTTTTAAAGATTTAAGCTATTAGTTATATATGTATGTATGAAAGTATTCACACATATATAATATTTACATGTATCTATATAGTCCACGTTCTATATGTATTCTGCAACCATGGATTGAAACAACTGGATTGAAAATATTTGAGAAGAAAAAAATCGTATCTACTGAATACATACAGACTTTTTCTTGTCCTTATTCCCTAAAAAGTGCAACAAATATTTATAATGTAGTTACTGTAAATAAAAGATAATTTGAAGTATATGGGAAGATGCCAGTCAAATGCAAACACTACTCCATTTTATGTAAGGGAGTACAGAGTCTGTATTTTTTTTTTTTTTTTTTTTTTGAGGCAGGGTCTTGCTGTATAATTCTGTAGTTCAGGCTGACCTTGAACTCAGTGTGTTCCCCAAGCTGGTCTTGAACTCGATCTTCTTGCCTCAGCCTCCTGAGTGTTGGAACTACAGGCGTGCACCACCATGCCCAGTGTTCTTTTCTTTTCTTTTTTCTTTATTTGTATTTTAGTACAGGGTCTCACTTTGTAGATCGGACTCGTAGTGATCCGCCTGTGTTCAGCCTCCCAAGAGCTGGGATTACAGGTGTGCACCACCAGCCCAGTCTCAATCATTGTCTAAGCAAGGCATATGGGTGGTTGAACCCCGGCCGCTATGCTCTGACTAAGCAGGCGCTTTAATCGCTGAGCTATGGCTGGCCCTAAAACAGATCTATTTACATATCAATGTATTATACACGCCACATATTTAAAATGTATTTAATAATATGTACACCCATGAAGTTATGCACACCTATGAAATTGTTTCTTTTGAAGTTTATAAAATTGAAATACTCTATATACTCTTTGCTTTTGCTTTTTTTTTTTAATGGTTAGTGTTAATGTCACAAGACTCATTTATTGTAAAGATAGTTTACTCTCATTTTTTTTTTTTTGGTACTAGATATCGAACTCGACCATACGCTTGCCAGGCAGGCACTTATGTCACTGAACTATCTCACTGGTCCTTATTTTTGATTTTTTGAGATGGGGCTTCACTGTACAGTTCGGGCTGGCTTTAAGCTCGCTTGGTAATGCAGGCTGGTCTTGAACTTGCACAAACCTCCTGCCTCTGCCTCCCAAGTGGTAGCACTCTAGTTGTACACCACCACACCTAGCTATTCTCATTCTTGTATTCTTGAATATAGCTCAGTGTATCCACTTCAATATATATATTTGTGCTGTGCCCAGTTTGAAGCTGTTACGAATAATGCTGTTTCAATGTTGTATGCATTTTTTTTTTTGCTGAATATATGTACCAAAGAAAGGACTTGCTAGTTTTTTTTTTTTTTTTTAATTTTATTTATTCATTTGTGTGTGTGTGTGTGTGTGCATGCGTGTGCACGTGCGCGCGCGGCCAGCTCAGCCCACCAGGGGGTGGGGGCTGGCTGGCATGTGGTGCTGGGGGATTGAACCGCGGTCCCTGTGCTTTGCACAGCTTGTTCTAAGTAGGTGCTTTAGACCACTGAGCCATCTTACCAGCCCAGAGATAGACAATGGTTTTATTTATTTATTTTTTTTGGCGGAACCGGGGATTCAACTCAGATCTTTCCGTGTGCCAGTCAAGCGCTTATCCTACTGAGCCATCTCCCCGACCCCTAACTTGCTAGTTTAGAGCAAATGAATTTTGTTCAATCTAAATGAAACAGAGATATGGGCAAAGAGATTACCAAACTGGTTGTGCCAGTTGATTATCCTGTCAGGTGTGTCTGCAGTTGTCAGTTGCAGTACCTTCTTGCCTGTTCTTGGTAGTGTTTGTCTTCCTCATTTGGGTATGTGTGTATAGTGATGAGTTATTTAATGAAGATGGAGAAGATGTTTCTTCATAATAAATTGACCATGTAGGACTATAAAAATGTGATTAGTAGTTAATGAGGTCATAATGAAGCTTTGATAGTTTTAAGTTTACATAATAACTTGTTCAGAATGAAGGTATTAATAAAACAAAACTTAATTTAGAGGTTATACCATGCTTTTGAATTGTCACAGAAATGGTGATTACAAAATTGTTCTGTGGATGCTAGATTTTAAAAAAAGATAGTATAATAACCACTAAAATTCAGAAAGCTTATGTAGATCCATGAAAGCATACATGTGACAACCAAAACGAAGATATTATTAGCTATTATTTCTCATACTGGATTTATTTCTCAAGATTTTTCCTTTGGCTTTCTTAGCAGTTCTAAAATTTTGAGAGGTGTGATACAATGGAAAGATGTGAACCAAGTTTTGAGACTATTATTATTATTAATAATATTATTTTTATTTTAGGGAAGGCTCTGCAAGGTGTTCAGGGTCTCACTACTGATCGGACTCATAGTGATTCTCCTGTTTACAGCCTCCCAAGAACTGGGATTATAGGCGTGTGCCACCATGCCCAGTCTCAACTGCTGTCTCAGCGCGCCCCGGGGAAAGGGCCGGCACGGCAGTCCCAGGGATTGAACCCCTGGTCCCTGCACCTGCTTGCAGACCCTTTAATCCGAGGAGTGTAATTCTTTCTTTCTTTTTTTATTTTTCCTTTTTTTTTTTTTTTTTTTGGCGGAACTGGGGAGTGAACTCAGGCCCTTGTGCTTGACAGGGAAGTGCTTATTCCACTGAGCTATCTCCCCGGCCCCAGGAGTGTAATTATTTCTAACAAAAATGTATTTTCCAAAAATAATTTTGATTATTTTGCTCACACATTTTCTTTCCCTTTTTTTAAAAAAAAAAAAATTAGTGGTAAATGATATTTTGTCCCATTAGAAAAATAAAATGGGAAATAGTGACCCTTTCATTATGTGTTTAGTTCCAGCGATCTATTTGATGCAGCAGTTTTTTCTTTTCTTTTTGTCTTTAGATATCAACAAATTTCTTTGGATGGTCCGGATTGGAGGGAGCACAGACACAGGAAAACATATCAAGGAGAATGACTATTATACTCCCACTGGGGAGTTCCGTGTGGACCGTGAGGGTTCTCCAGTGTTGCTCAACTGCCTCATGTATAAGATGTGCTACTACCGCTTTGGGCAGGTCTACACAGAAGCCAGTGAGTGGTTCTCACCACTAATAACACAGACATAATGGTGATGGCTGAGATGTACTGTGCCTTTGAAGCACTTCCCTAAGTACTTTAGATTTGTTGACTTATTTAATCTATACAGTGACCCACAAGTAGATACTGTATTGGTGTTTTATAGATGAGGAAGCTGAGGTATCAGTAGGTCATTGAATTCCCCTACATTGCATGACTAATGAGTGAGTGGGGGTTCAAGCTGAGGCAGTTTGGCTTCAGATTCTGTGCTTTTAAATATTCGTTTTTTCATTTTTAAATTTTTTCTTCTTTGCACTGAGCCATACCCCTAGCTCTTTTAAAAACTCATTTGAGACAAGGTCTTATAAATTGGCTTGATGCCCAAGCTGGGCTTGAACTTGCAGTCTTCCTGCCTCAGCCTCTCAGAGTGCAGGATTAAAGACATGTGCCACCATGTCTGGCTTAAATATTCATCTTCATCTTTTGTTTCTCAGAGAAGAGGATTACAGTGAAGAAAAGAACAAAAGAGACAAAGTATTTCATTTTCTTCATATGGATACATTGAGAGGGATTTGATCAGTGTCTTTTCTTTAGGCTTCAATTTTATGACTCTGTCTGTGTAGTTGGGGCCGTTTGTGATGTGGATGCACGTGGTGGGCCTCCTGCCCAGGTGCCACGTGTGGGGAGCAAGCCCACTACGCCAAGCTTTCCCCACCCAGGGGCCCTTACAGGGACCTAGTTCTGCTACTTGACTCAAGGATGAACGAGGATGTGTGATAAAAAGGTTAGCGTATGAGCAGAAGCCTCCCAAGCGGCTGGCTTATCTGCTTTATTCTCTCAAACCGGGTATGAACAAGGAAAGTAATACAAGATTCATTTGCCTTTCATTTTTCATTAATACATTCTCAGGTAATCCACTTGATTTCAGCTGTAGTAACTTTTCCTTAGATCACACAACATGCTGTCATCTCTGTTTTGTTTTTTTCCTTTGCGCTCATAAAGGAGGCCAACTAGGCCTTAGTTCTCTGGCTTTCCACAGATGTGGGCCCTTGGTGGCTTCTCTGATGCATGGGAGGTTTCTGGATGATTACAGTGCCTCTGGATGACAGGTGTTTGGAAGTCAGCCCTTATGAGAAGAGATAAGCTCCACAGACTCTGCCAAGTATTTTGGACAGGACTTGGGTTAGGGTAAAATTTACTATCTGATGTATGCGTCTTCAGACTCAACTCTCTATTACCTTGCAAGAGGAATAACAATGTGAGAAGTAGATGGTGTTGCATGTTGACTTAGTGTCTCTTAACATTGTAGAAAGAAATGTTCTTTTTTTGTTCATTCCTAGAGCGTCCACCAGGCTTTGACCGTGTCCGAAATGCTGAGATTGGGAATAAAGACTTTGAGCTTGATGTCCTAGAGGAAGCATACACTACAGAACACTGGTTGGTCAGGATATATAAGGTGAGCAGGTTTTATACTGTCTCAAGAAAAACCTTTTGTGTTTTCAGATGGATCCCAGTGCTTAAAAATTGGCTATATTTTTCAAACAGGAACAATTCTAATAACTCCTGTACCTGAAAAGTAATTAGTAGCTCAGACAACATTTTACTAGTTTAATTTTAGACTGTCCTTTAAAAAGGGGCCAGTGAGATAATCGTGTGGAGGACCACCCGAGCAGCTCTCCTTGAAAGAAGGGCGATTGTCTCCATTTTGACTGAGCCTGACCCTATTTCCTCGTATTGTTATGTACAGAGCTGGCTAGGACTTCTGTTTATCCTTCAATTGGCCTTAAGCAATGTCTATTGGTCTAGCTGAGGTGCTGGTGATAGTCTTTGAAGGTGGCCTGCATGTTTCCCTGGTAACCTATACCTGCTGCTCTTTAATGTGAGCCTGGTGGAGACAGGATGGTAGAGCTAATGCTCCGCGGCGCCAGCTGGGTTTGAGTCTCCACACAGAGGCCATGACTTCCTGGGGCTTGAAAGACTACATCAAAGCTGAAGCACCAGGACTTAACCAAAACATTAGATACTATATAATGCAGATTACTGTCTCTGCATGTCCTCTCTGCATATCGCAGAGGTAAATTTAGGCCACCCACCTAGCTCAGCTCATAGTAGTCTCTTTCCCACAGTTCTCAGTCAATCCTCAAGCCACTCCACTATTGAATAAAACTGGGTGAGGCCCTGGGTCGCGCTCTTGGTTCCAGAAAGCCATCTTCATGGCTGGACTTAGAGCCCCTTGACTCTCCGATGATTGAAGATATAATTTAGTATCTTTATTTTCGCTGTGGGTTGCATTGTAAGTGGTAGATTGGAATCAATTTGATGGGATTCCAATAACGTAACTTTGGGATTACAAATATTGGCTTCTTGGACCGAGATGAGGACCTGGAAGTGTCTCCTACAATATTGGACTAAGTGTTTGCTTAGGCAAGTGCAGGGACCTGGGTTTGATCCCCAGCACCACACACCATGCTGGCCCTGCCCCCGGATGCGCTGAGCTGGCCACCAAGTCCAGGCATGGTGTTCCATGCCTGTGATCCCAGTGCTGTGGGGGCTGAAAGCAGGAGGATCACTATGAGTCTGATCTGCCAACTACATTTAAAGAAAACAAAAAACTCATGGTTAGCTGTCATCTTGTTGCTAGTAGTGGTGTGATTCAACATGTTGCATTGATTATGAGGCTTGAGGGTAAAAAAAGAAAGTTTGCGTCTGTATTTCTGTACTACATTTTCTTCTATTTAAAAATTTATGGCAAGGAGCCGGGGAGATGGCTCAGTAGAATAAGCTCTTCCCTGGCAAGCGCAAGGGCCTGAGTTCCATCCCAGGTTCTGCCAAAAAAAATAAATAAGACAACAAACCAAATTAAAAAAAAAAAAAAATCAGATCTGTGGTTCCTAGGGACTGGGAGAAAAAAAAAAAAAAAAAAAAAAAATTATGGCTGAATCACATGGTATCACATCCTGGTGTGTTGCCTCTTAGGAAAAGGTTTCACCCACATGAAAGGTAGAGTGTTTACACTGCTTCTCATGGGAGATTGTACAAAGCAGAGCAGTTGGTTCAAATGCGTGCTCGTTTAATCACAGTGCCACACTGGTGGCAGGGCCCAAATATTCCCTTCTACTCTTGTGAACCCATTTTAGTGAAAAAGCTCTCCAAAGTTGACCTGATTGTAAATACTAACTGGCATTTTTATGCTGCAGGTAAAGGACCTGGATAATCGAGGCTTGTCAAGAACATAAATGCTGCATTCAGCTCCGATATGCTTCGCACTGAGCGCGTCATATTTAGGACGTTGGAGATTTTTTTTTTTTTAACTATGAAGTTTATAAGAACAGAGCCGGATGGGATTAAAATTGTCTGGAAGTTTTGCCCTGGACTGTATGGGCTGGGCCAAATGGAATGATTTTTATAATTCTGAGCAGGTTACCAAATGAAATGTCATGGCTTTACTTTGGTTAATTAAAGGGGGGAATTTTTAAAAAATGTGCCTTATTTGTTTTGACTTATAGCTGATTTGAGGAAAGTAAGTTTGTGCTGGACTGGTAGGACAAGAGCAGACCTTCTCTAGGCTCTTAGGTCTGTAAATGGGCCATAGAGGGCATTCTTTCTCATATCAGGAAAATTGTCAGGGTTTAGCTCTGAGTCTACATATATAAACACTTTGTCATACTTCTGTATCATAGCACCTAGTGAATGCCTTGCACATAGTGGGTGCTCAATAAATTTTTATCTAATGAAATAAATGTTTGTGGGACCAGAGGAGTGTATTTCTGGGCAGGAAAAAACGTGATTTCCCTGTTATTTTGTTTCTGTTCTCAGTGTCTTATCCTTAGAGGCTCTTTAAATTTATAAGGAATGGAAAAGTTGTGAGCTACACCTGAACCTGATCTCAATAGTACTCTTTGGGAATAGAGAGGTTCCCCCTTCCCCGCCCTTGTTTTTTAAAGAGCAGGAGTAACATTGGGATGCTAAGGCAGGAAGATCACAAGTTAAGTGCAGCCTGGGCAATTATTAAGACCTTGTCTCAAAAAAAAGGCTAAAAATGCAGCTCAGTGCAAAGGCTCTGAGTTCAATCCTCAGTACCACCAATACTAAGCAAACAAAACCATAAAACAAATAAATCAAGTGTCACTAAATCAGCAGTTTTCAAGACCCAGAACAGTGAAATTATTGTTAGAAATGTAGAAGAAATTCCAACATATAGTGTTTGGTCAGATATTTATGACTCTGTAAATATAATTATACACATCTACTTGAAAGGTAGCTTTTCAGTGTTCTCAAACTGTGATACATGGGATGGCTTTATGCTCATTTCTCTTAGAATATGCACTAAGACTACAATTATTCAAAGATGAGATTCTTTTTGCTTTATCAATCTACTTTTTTTAAAAATCTTTTTTGAGTCAGGCTGTCATTATGCAGTGCAGGCTGGCCTTCACCTTACTGTGTAGTACAGGCTAGCCTCAAACTTGTGGCGATCCTCCTGAGTGCTGAATGCTGTCATTACAGTCGTGCACCACCATGCCCCGCCCCGCCCGCCTGGCGCTGTTTTCACACTCCACTTGAAGCTGAGTTGCTTGGCCCTGAAGCCCTTGCCACAGAAGAGACAATCAGAAGAAGCACTGCCATTGGCAGATACCTGGAGAGCTCTGCCAACTGAGTGCAAGAA
>NW_004524712.1:1777226-1781848 GCF_000260255.1 Octodon degus
TAATGTTTAAGAGCTTTAATTAAAGACTTTCTGAAATTTTTGGGTGTCTAGTCTTAAAAGAGGGACCATAAACTGATAGAAAGGGCTCTGTAGGGGGTAGTCGGGTGTTTTATTTTTCTCTGTCTCTCTCTCTCTTTTTTTTTTTTGGAACCAGGGATTGAACTCAGGCCCTTGGGCTTGCCAGGGAAGCACTTATTCCACTGAGCCATCTTCCCAGCCCCCAGGTGTTTTCTTATCGATGTTTTCAATCGACTGTGATCTGCCTTAATTTTTACATTGGAAAAATCTCTAATAATGGTGACTAGTTGTATTCTCTTTGATAAACTTTCAAGAAGTTCTGTATATCCTTTTAAGAACATAAGCTTTCAAAAAAAAAAATTGTCATCAGCAATACAGCTCAGTGGCACAGCATCTGCCTGGCAAGTTCCAGGTCACGAGTTTGATTCTGAATAAATAAATAAATTGGGCCGGGGAGATGGCTCAATAGAATAAGTGCTTCCCTGGCAAGTACTAGGGCCTGAGTTCAATCCCTGGTTCTAACTCCCCCCCCCAAAAAAAAAAGTCCAACCTTCAGTGTATACTCTTGCCTGTTTTCAGTAAGGTCCTTAAGGTTTCTTTCCATTTCAGGTGTATAATGTATTTACACTTAAATCTTGACCGGCCTTGGGGAAGGGCAGAAAGCTGTTTCTGTGGCATAGTAAAGGCAAGCAAAAGCCTACTTGCTTTTCATATAGTTTTTAAAGCCATCCTCTTTCTGCCCTACTTTCATCTCCAGAGTTGCCCTGTCTTACCAAGTCAACAGGAACCTCTGAGATTCTTTTTTTCTTTTTAAATGAATTTAGGACAGCATGTATAGGGTGTACAGGGTTTTACTACGTAGATCGGATTTGTAGCGATCGTCCTGTTTTCAGCCTCCCAAGCCCTGGGATTACAGGCATGCACCACCAGCCCAGTCTCAGTCGCCTTCTCAGCGTGCCCCAGGGGTGGGGCCAGAACAGCACATTGGGGGACCAAAGCAAGCGTTTTAGTCTGCTGAGCTATCTGGCCAGCCCTAGGATTTCTTATGAGGTAAATCAAGGTTTATTTTACTAGGTCCCATTGCTACCTTGAGAGTTCATCTTTTTTTCTTTTTGGTATTTTAGGGAAGGCTCTAACAGGGTCATACTACTAGATCAGACTCCTAGTGATCCGCCTGTTTAGTCTCCCAAGAGCTCAGTTTCTGGGGCAGGGCTGGCTGGACAAAGCCTGTTTGCAGGCACTTTAATCTGCTGAGCTATCTGGCCAGCCTTGGGGTTCATCTTTTAAATTACCTTTCATCTAAAGCTTTTTATTTTCCAAAATGTTTTATATGATCTTAAGAGGTTAAAGAAAATTTTACTATTATTTTAGATAAGCTTCAGGGACTGGGGATTGGGCTCAGCAGTAGAACGCTTGCCTAGCAAGCTGGAAGCCTTGGGTTCAGTCCTCGGCACCAAAAACAAAAAATAAAAAAGAAACCTCCCCTAGATTAGCTTCAGAGGGACAAGAAGCTATTCATTCTCATATGTTCATTTTGTTCAACTGGTATATGAACCTGTATACTATGTTTTCAAGTTAAAAAGATTGGCTCCATCTAGCCATTAGGAACTGTGCAAGTCTTGCACACAGAAGAAATCGTGGAGGAAATGTGATAAAGGAGTTACATACAAGGTTTGCTGTTTTATCACTTTTTCAACAGATGTCATGGTTTAAGACTTAACATACAAACATTTAGAGAGTTTTGTTCAAACACTTCCCAGCTTTAAAGTAGATGTGTGGGGCCGGGAAAATGGCTCAGTAGAATAAATGGTTCCCTGGCAAGCGCAAGGGCCTGAGTTCAATCCTCAGATCCGCGGGGGGAGGGGGGGAGAATGAGGACCAGAGGGCTGGTGAGATAGCCCAGAGGACCCCACCCCAGGGCCTGCTGAGCCAGTGAAAGGGCCCGGGCGTGGTGGCACACCTGTAATCCCAGGGGGTGCTGAAAACAGGAGGATCACTATGAGTCTGAGCTGTCCTGTGAGACCCTGTACTAAATACACAAAATGAGAAAAAAAAAAAAAAAAAATGAGGGCCGGGTGTGTTGGTGCAGGCCTGTAATTCCAGCACTTGGAAGGCTGAGGCAGGACGATTGCTGCTAGTTCCAGGCCAACCTGAGCTACAAAGTGAGCTCAAGGGCAGCCTGAAGTGCAATTGCAATAGCAAGACCCTATCTGAAAAAGCCAACAACAAAAAGTGAGGAAGCTGACAGTGCTAGCTGGGCAGAGAGCCTTCCTTCAAAAAAGCTAGGTAGAACTAAAGTACTGTTTTGCAGCCTTCACTGAGAAGGCAAAATCGGTGACCCTGACGTTTCCTCAAACTGCCAAAACAACCCACAAACTTTCTTTTTCCTTACCCCTTACTCCATTTATGATCATTCTGGACACGTTTTTCTTTCGCTCCCGCCACTGAATCCCTCGTTCTTCACAGATCAGTTCCCAACAGCCGGCAGCCCTGCTACACTGGCATCCACTCTCGGGTCTCCGCGCGCCCTGCGGCACCCCTGCGCCCCGTCCTCCGCGCAGCCGGCGCCCGCCGCGGTCCCGGTCCGTGGCTCACCGGGCGTCCAGTTTTCACTGGGCCGATTCGCGCAGATGCAGCCGGAGGTGTTTAAGTCTCTGCAGCCAGGCTCTGCCTCTGGCCCCCCACAACCTGGGTCTGGCCGCTCACGCCCGGGCGGGGGAAGCAGGGGAAAACCCGCCAGCTCTTGGGTCACACCTGGCTTTCCAAAGCAGCAGGATGCGGGAGCGCGCACCGCTCTGCTTTACGGCAAGGACGCGCGCGTTTGCGATAGCGTGACGCAAGCAAGTTTTGGCGGGAAAATCGCTGCATTTGGACTCCCGTGGCGGCGGGCGAGGGACACGCTGGTGAGGAGAGGCGCCCAGTGGGGTGGGAAAGGAGTGCGGAGAAGGAGTTAAGGGGTCCAGATTAGTGAGGAGGAGCACGGAGAGGCGGACGGACGGGGAGGCTCGAGTGGAGAGATGGTCTCGGAGGGTGCAGGGGTGTGGACCCACGACCGTAATGGGCGCGGGGGCCTGGGAGTGCCGGTGCGGCCGGCTCCGCCGGGACTGGGACGCCGGCTGCGGGTCCCGGCTCTTCTTCCGCCTCTCGGGCAGCTTGGCCCCGCCCCGCGCCCCTCCCGGCCTTGGGGACGGGTGCGGTCGGGGTGGGAACTGGGTCCGCAGGGGTAGGTAGGAGGGGCTGCGGGAGCCCCATCTCGCTGGCCGCCTCCATTAGCTCGAGGCTTCCTCCTCCCCCTGCCTCGGCCTCTGTCCTAGCGCGGCAAAACCTCTGGGTTAGATTCCGGCCCTCTAGTGTGAAAAGCATGGCTCTGGGATTTACAGGGCCAAACGCCTAGACGTGGAGCCCTAGCTCGTGGCTTAAAACCTGATGAATATGAGTGATGTGGAAAGCAAGGGCGGTTGCGGGGAATCGTGGCGGGAGGCGGGCGCGGGGCCCGCGGGAGCTGGGGGCCTGCGCTCATCACCCCGCGTGTGTCTGGCTTCCTGCCTTCCACAGCCCGGGGCTTGGCGGAGTCATGGCAGTGCCCTTCGTGGAAGACTGGGACCTGGTGCAAACCCTGGGGGAAGGCGCCTATGGAGAGTGAGTGTGCGCCCTGATTTCATCCCGCCTTCACGTTCGCTTCTGTTCCGTCTGTGGTGCTGTCAGAGAGCATATTTGGGGTTTTCGAATGGTGCTAACACAGGGGTGCCCTAGAGAGCAGATCTTTGCGTCTGGAAACAGACTTTTAGCAAGTGAAAATAGAGCAGTCGTTTGTAAGTTAGTATGTTTCCCTCGCTTCCCACCTTCTCCCCACCCCCTTCCTCTTTTTCTGTTCCTGTTTTCTCCAACAACCAAATAGCCTTGAGGTTTAAGCACAGTGATTAAATGAATGGCTTCTGGCAGTTAGCCAGCTTCCAAATCGCTCTCTAATATCACACGCTGATCTTGTTTCATGATCTTAGGCAAATGTTCTCCTGCTGTGTGCCTCTCCTCAGACAAGTGTTAAGATTACCAACCCTGAGGATAGAACAGTCACCACAGACATACCTTGTGTGAAATTAATATGTTATTAAAATTATATGCTTAGAACATCTGTATATGTGATGAGATCTAGAATTGCTGCTACCTCATTTATTTTATCAAGCACTTATTAAATGATTTGTGTGTGCTGCGTAATGAATTGTTTGGAATGTTATCCATAGTACTTTACATTTCCAAAAGTATCTCTTAGGGGTCGGCCAAATAGCTCAGCGGATTAAAGAGCCTGCAAGCAGGGGCAGGGGCAGGGGCCTGCAGAGGTCGGAGGTTTGATCCCAGGGCCTGCCGTGCCGGCCCCCGTGCACTGACAGGCAATTGCACGGTGGCCCATGCCTGTAATCCCAGCTTTTGAGAGTCTGTAAACAGGTGGATCTCTGCAAGTCCGATCTAGTACTGAGACCCTGAACATCCTGTAAACCCTTGCCTAAAATACAAAAAAAAAAAAAAGTATCTCTTGAGAACTTGGTAGAAACCATTTACTTGGTTTCTCTTTAGTGGAGAAAACAGTAAATGTAAAATAGTTTTTG
>NW_004524712.1:1781948-1782903 GCF_000260255.1 Octodon degus
AATAGGACACTTTCGATAATCAATACAGTGTACATTGTTATCTTCTTAGTGGTTATCCATAGTACAAGAAGCAGACAGGATATCCTGTCCAAACACTATTAGTACACCTCTTTCTTATGGAATTAAGCAAAAGTAGCTTTATATCTATCCTAACTATTTTGTATATATAAATACAAAATGATCTTTCCTTTGTAGCCCCTTTTTTTTTTGTTTAGTCCTGTCAGAAGTGGATATTCTATTAGCATCTAAATACTATAGGTGTTTGAATTCAGCTAAACAATCCAACTCTGTCTAGCAGTCTATAATATTAGTGGGTTGTCCACAGAAGTTGTTGACTAGAGTCTTTTACAGCTCAGCATATTAATACGGCTTTATTTTATATACCTTGTTTTTTATACTTTTGTGAGGGATGGTTAAGACCAAGATAAAGCAAGACCTATATAGCAAGAAATGTAACTTGTGTATCTGATAAGGTCAGTCAAGTACCCTCAGGATTTATCCTGTAGCCCTGTACCATACTTTGTAGATCCTTTGTCATTGTCAGCCATGAGAATGAGTCACGGCCATTGCTTGACCAATTTGCTCTCTGAAAGCCTAAGAGAATGTTTTTTCTCTCCATGTGACTCCCCAGGCACACTATACATCATCGATCATATTCCTCTGTGGCTCCATAATATCCTTGATCAGAAAATTTAGAGCACAGTTGAGTTACATGTTGTTACAGTACAGGTGCTCCTATCTCTCGAGTCTTCACTGACCTTGAAAGGCGAGGGCCAAAATGTTGGCTGACCTTGCAGCCCTTCCTTTTCTCCAATTTTGAACTGCTAACTTAAGCTGTTAACCCTCCAGAAGAGAAGCTTATTATTAATCTGCAATATATGCAGTTCGGTTTACCCTATCTGTCTAAATAACGAACATCTTTGGCATATCACGGAACAGGTATTTTCCATCAAAT
>NW_004524712.1:1790327-1796361 GCF_000260255.1 Octodon degus
AGTACTGAGACCCTGAACATCCTGTAAACCCTTGCCTAAAAAAAAAAAAAAAAAAAAAAGTATCTCTTGAGAACTTGGTAGAAACCATTTACTTGGTTTCTCTTTAGTGGAGAAAACAGTAAATGTAAAATAGTTTTTGGTGTTTAATCTTTTGAAGTTTAAGAAAAAGGTAAAATTCAAACGTCTGGAATGAGATAATTCTTTTTCTTGTTTTAGAGTTCAGCTTGCTGTGAATAGAATAACTGAAGAAGCAGTTGCAGTGAAGATTGTTGACATGAAGCGTGCCGTAGATGGCCCAGAAAACATTAAGAAAGAGATCTGCATCAATAAAATGTTAAATCATGAAAATGTAGTGAAATTCTATGGTCACAGGAGAGAAGGCAATATCCAGTATCTGTTTTTGGAGTACTGTAGTGGGGGAGAGCTTTTTGATAGAATAGGTATGCAAACAATTTAAGATACTTCTCTGGTTAAAAAAAATAAAAAAGCTCTTAAATATGTATTTTTAACCTTGGGTAGCTATTTGATCATTTTCCTTGTCTTTTTTGGTCAATTTATGTTAATAGCATATATTAATAAAGTCAGTGGAAGAAAACTTTTTAAGTTATTTAAGGATCTTATTTGGGATTCCTATTTTATGGAGTTTAAGAATGGTAAACTGGTTTTATGGTTAGGTATTGTCATAAATCCAGTGTATTATTTGCCTGTGTAATTTTTTTCTTTGTAGATATTTTAAGATAGCATCGTTGTATGTGTTTTCAGATCCAAGATAATAGCATGTTGTAGTTCTTTAAGTTAAAAAGTTGATAGTTTTCTACAATTTATATATATATGTGTGTATCTGTATTATATATATATAGTTTTATATATATATATATATAGTTTGGTACTTAACTAATCTATGCAGACTCAGATGTTTATTACAGAACACTGAGAAGGACATAAAATATATTCTGTGGATCTAATCTTATTATTTATTTTTGTGGTACCGGTGATTGAACTCAGGACCCTGCGCTTGCCAGGCACAAGCACTTATTCTACTGAACTATCTCCCTGGCCCTGTGGACCTAATTGTATTATTTAAAGCTATTTTATTAGTTAAAAGTTGACTACTAGAATCACCAATGTGAATGTCAAGAGTAAATTGAGAGTAAATCAAGAATTGATGAGTGAGATAAAAATATAAAAATAAAACTAACAATAAAACATTTCATAGTAAAACTTTGCTGAAGGAATTTCATAGGCATTCATGGCTTTGTAGTTAAAGAGATTTTTATGAAGCTTAAATCTGTTCAAATTTTGATGAAATTGACTTGAACCCTAGGATTTCACATTGTCAGTTTTATCTCAGGTTTGAGAAAAATTCTAGCTTAGTACTTATAAAGAATAGGGAGAATTTGAAGGATACCAAGTAAATCTGGGTTAGTTTAAGAATAAAATAGCATTCAAGGCATGCCTTTCATTTGGATTTCAATGATAGTTTTTCTTTGTAATTTGTCTTTTTTTTTTTTTTTTTTTTTTTTTTTGGCGGAACTGGAGATTGAACTGAGGCTTTTTCTGCTGAGCCATCTCCCTGACCCCTGTAATTTTTCTATAATCATTTTCTATAATCATTCTATAATTTTTCTATAATCATTATTTGTTAATGGATTCTTGAATCTTTTGTTACTGTAAGATTCTGTTTAGTAAAGAATAATCCTAAATGTCTAAGTTTGAATTAAGAAGTTATGTGGTTGATGCCTGATAAAATTTATCCAGTAACATACTTTTGGTAATTAATTCTTCCAGAGCCAGATATTGGCATGCCTGAACAAGATGCTCAGAGGTTCTTCCACCAACTCATGGCAGGGGTGGTAGGTACAGTCGTTTCTTTTCCTTTTCCTTAAAATTGCTATGAGTAAAGTAATTTCCAAATTCTAGTATAGTTTGTCTTCCTTTCCCTTAGGTTTATCTGCATGGTATTGGAATCACTCACAGGGATATTAAGCCAGAAAATCTCCTTTTGGATGAAAGGGGTAAGCGATACATTTTAATACAGCTATTCAGGATCAAGCCTTTGCCTTACTGAAATGTTAGGACAAAGTCTGACAAGGAAATTTTTTTTTTTTTTTTGTGGAGCCAGTGATTGAACTCAGGCCCTTGCTTTTGCCAAGGAAGCGCTTATTCTACTGAGCCGTCTCTCCAGCCCCACAAGTTTTTCATGATATAGATGTGGGTAAAGTAGAGAAATCGGACCTAGAACAGAAACAACATTTTGCCAAGTTCTTCTGTTAACTAAATTGTTTGCAAACGAAAGCATTCATGAAGTGGGTAACACTGTATGTTACTTAGGAATATGAACAAGGGAAAAACAATTACATAAAAAAGCAAAAGAATAATAAAAGGTAAGGAGGAGAGAGAATTGGAAAAAGAGGCAAGATATAACATGTACAGGTGCCAGTTCCGTATGATGAATGTTACCATTATGTATATCTAAAAATATACCAATGAAATTGAAAAAAAAATTCAAAATGATGGGTACCTCTGAGAAGGTAGGGGAGGGAGTGCATTCAGGGTAGCAGTTATGAGGGATTTCCAGGAAATGGAATGTCCTTTTTCTTAACTAGCTGTTGGGTAGGTAGATATTCATTGTAGTGTTATTCATGTATAATATGTAAGTATTTTGTTTCAATTCAGTATTTACTAATATTTTAAAGAAATAAAATGTTACCAGTACTTTGTCTTTCTGTATGTATTTTCCTTCATAAGTATGTTTTTCCTTTCTGTTTCCCAGAGATAGCCACATGCCTTAATTTTGAATTTATTACATACAGTTTATATCCTAACCAAATATCAGACTGCAGACATAATAAAACCGCAACTGGGCTGGGGAGATAGCTCAGTGGAATAAGTGCTTGCCTGGCAAGCACAAGGTCCTGAGTTCGATCCCTGGTACCACCAAAAAAAAAAAAGAAAGAAAAAAACCACAACATACAAGGGATATACGATTATAATCCATTAATTTAAGTGATTATAGTTTACAAGTGATTTGGAACTAAGTATAAGTGGTTTATTTTATTTTATTTATTTATTTATTTATTTATTTATTTATTTATTTCCGGAACCGGGGATTGAACTCAGGCCCTTGTGCTTGCCTGGGAAGCACTTATTCCACTGAGCTATCTCCCCGGCCCCTAGTGGTTTATTTTAGATAGTATTACATATCTAATAAAAGGATATAACCACAAAAGTTACCTCTCAAAGTTGGGTACAGATAAACATAATAATAGAACAACAATGACTTTTATATGTTTGTGCACAGGTACAGTATAAAAACTGGTTTGTGTAAAAATACTGGTTATGCTGCTGGCCATTTTTGCCACTTACATCCTCTTCCATGTTAGTGCATATAGATATGACTTGTTTTTCATAACTTTTTAAAAAATGTATTTGGTACAGGGTCTACAGGGTCTCTACATAGATGAACTCATAGTGTTTCTCCTGTTTTCAGCCTCCCAAGTGCTGGGATCACAGGTGTGTGCCACCACACTCAGTCTCAAAGGCTGTCTCAGTGTGCCCTGGGGGCAGGCCAGCACCTCATGCTGAGGATCAAATCCCGGTCCCTGTGCTCTACCTAAGCAGGCGCTTTAGTCCGCTGAACTATCTGGCTGACCCTATAACTTGTTTTTCTTTCTTTCTTTCTTTCTTTCTTTCTTTCTTTCTTTCTTTCTTTCTTTTTTTTTTTTTTTTGCAGTACTGGGAATTGAACTCAGGACCCTGTACTTGCCAGGCAAGTGCTTACTCTACTGAGTTATCTCCCTGGCCCCTTGTTTTTCTTAACTGCTTTCATAGTTTTCATTATATACATACATTGTAAGATTTAATAATTTATTGATGGGTAAAAAATTGGGGGCCAGGGAGATGGCTCAGTGGAATAAGCACTTCCCTGGCAAGCGCAAGGGCCTGAGTTCAATCCCTGGTTCCACCAAAAAAAAAAAAAAAAGTTATTAAAAAATAATGTTGCTATGGATTAACTTTATAAGTTTTGAGTTGATTTCTTTTTTCTTTTTTTTTTCCTGTATTTTAGGGAAGCATGTACAGGGTGTTCAGGGTCTCGCTACTATATGGGACTCATAGTGATTCTCCTGTTTACAGCCTCCCAAGTGCTGGGATTATAGGCTCCTGCTACCACACCCAGTCTCATTCACTGTCTCAGCACGCCCTGGGGACCGACCCGGGGATGGAACCCCAGCCCCTGTGCCTGCTTACAGATGCTTTAATCTGCTGAGCTATTTGTCTGGCCCTTGAGTTCATTTCTGTGATTATGACTCTACAAGTGAGAATTGCTAGTTCCATCGAGTGACTATATCAAATTTTGTTCAGCCAAATTGGCCTCTGACTAGATTGTAGCTATTGACATTCTCTGATGCCAGAGGGTTTCTCCTATCTTCTACCCTGGCTTGTATAACATCTGTCTCTTGGGTACAGTAGACATGTACTAAGTATAAGTTGAAAGTCTTGCCTGCACTTTGTTTATGCTGAAGAGGGGAAGGTAAGTGAAAGTTTTTTGTTCTGGTTTGTTTATTGTGTAGCATTTTTCAATCCCCCATGTAGCTACTTTGACAAGAAGTCACAGTTTCTGAACCTCCAGTTTGAAACATCTTAACATACTTGTCTTAACAACTGTCTTGCCAATTGAGTTTGTTTGCTGCTTGTGAAAGTTGTGCCGTGTGTTACTTAAGTCTCCTTGCTACCCTTCACACTTCTTGACGAAGGGCTTTGTCTTCTTTCAACCCAAGTTTGTAGTGTCCTTTTCTAGCAGGGCAGCCCCTGCTGACTCCAGTATCTTTCATTAACCTCATGCAAATTGTTTGTGTGTTCATGGTATTTCTCTTTAAGAGAAAAGATGAAGATGTCTTTCCAAGTTTTTGTGTGGGTGACATCTTTTACTTTTTTTTTTTTAAATTAAAAAATTCCTGTTGGATCTTTCAAGGTAGAAGAGTCTAGAAACACCACCAACCAATATTTCCAGTGAAACCTAGTTTCTGTGCATGTATCAGTTTGCAGATTTTATTATTCAGTGCTCATTTTTTTCCTTTTTGTGTAGATAACCTCAAAATCTCTGACTTTGGCTTGGCTACTGTGTTTCGGCATAATAATCGTGAGCGTTTATTGAACAAGATGTGTGGTACTTTACCTTATGTTGCTCCAGAACTTCTGAAGAGAAAGGAATTTCACGCAGAACCAGTTGATGTTTGGTCCTGTGGAATAGTGCTTACTGCCATGCTGGCTGGAGGTAAGAACCACATATATATATATATATGTGGCCGGCTCTGATAAGAACCATTTAATCACGATGGAACTTCTATCTTACAAAAAGTCAGATTTGCCTAGTAAAATAATTTAACCAAGGGAAATGTATGGTTATTTATTTATTTATTTAATTTTATTTTTTTTTGTGGTACCGGGAATTGAACTCAGGACTCTGTGCTTGCTAGGCAAGCACTTGCTCTACTGAGCTATCTCCCCAGCCCAAATCCGTGTTTATATAATACTATTTTAATACTTTCTTAACCTTTTTTGGGCTGTTGTAACACAGTAACAAACTGGGGTGCTTGTACAAAACAGACTTACATTTCAGAAATTCTGGAGGCTAGAAGTTTGTGTCAGTGTACAAGTATGGTCACGCCCTGTGAGTGCCCTCTTCTGGCTTGCAGATGACATGGCTGACTTCCTGTATCCTCACATGACAGAGTAGGGACCACAGAAGTATGGTCTTTTTATGACAGCACAAATCCTTTTGTGAGGGCTTCCACCCTCAGATCTGATGACCTCCAAAGGCCTCATCTCTAAACACGGCATCATGTTGTAGATTAGGATTTCAGTAGTCCAACATGTAATCCATTGCAAGTAGTCACTCGTTTGTAACTACCCTGGAATTTTTTTTTTTTTTTTTAATGTATTTTAGGACAGGGTCTACAGGGTCTCACCACGTAGATCGGACTTGTAGTGATTCTCCTGTGTTCAGCCTCCTCAGGGCTGGGATTACAGGTGT
>NW_004524712.1:1796461-1799879 GCF_000260255.1 Octodon degus
TTTTTTTTTTCCTGTATTTTAGGGAAGCATGTACAGGGTGTTCAGGGTCTCGCTACTATATGGGACTCATAGTGATTCTCCTGTTTACAGCCTCCCAAGTGCTGGGATTATAGGCTCCTGCTACCACACCCAGTCTCATTCACTGTCTCAGCACGCCCTGGGGACCGACCCGGGGATGGAACCCCAGCCCCTGTGCCTGCTTACAGATGCTTTAATCTGCTGAGCTATTTGTCTGGCCCTTGAGTTCATTTCTGTGATTATGACTCTACAAGTGAGAATTGCTAGTTCCATCGAGTGACTATATCAAATTTTGTTCAGCCAAATTGGCCTCTGACTAGATTGTAGCTATTGACATTCTCTGATGCCAGAGGGTTTCTCCTATCTTCTACCCTGGCTTGTATAACATCTGTCTCTTGGGTACAGTAGACATGTACTAAGTATAAGTTGAAAGTCTTGCCTGCACTTTGTTTATGCTGAAGAGGGGAAGGTAAGTGAAAGTTTTTTGTTCTGGTTTGTTTATTGTGTAGCATTTTTCAATCCCCCATGTAGCTACTTTGACAAGAAGTCACAGTTTCTGAACCTCCAGTTTGAAACATCTTAACATACTTGTCTTAACAACTGTCTTGCCAATTGAGTTTGTTTGCTGCTTGTGAAAGTTGTGCCGTGTGTTACTTAAGTCTCCTTGCTACCCTTCACACTTCTTGACGAAGGGCTTTGTCTTCTTTCAACCCAAGTTTGTAGTGTCCTTTTCTAGCAGGGCAGCCCCTGCTGACTCCAGTATCTTTCATTAACCTCATGCAAATTGTTTGTGTGTTCATGGTATTTCTCTTTAAGAGAAAAGATGAAGATGTCTTTCCAAGTTTTTGTGTGGGTGACATCTTTTACTTTTTTTTTTTTAAATTAAAAAATTCCTGTTGGATCTTTCAAGGTAGAAGAGTCTAGAAACACCACCAACCAATATTTCCAGTGAAACCTAGTTTCTGTGCATGTATCAGTTTGCAGATTTTATTATTCAGTGCTCATTTTTTTCCTTTTTGTGTAGATAACCTCAAAATCTCTGACTTTGGCTTGGCTACTGTGTTTCGGCATAATAATCGTGAGCGTTTATTGAACAAGATGTGTGGTACTTTACCTTATGTTGCTCCAGAACTTCTGAAGAGAAAGGAATTTCACGCAGAACCAGTTGATGTTTGGTCCTGTGGAATAGTGCTTACTGCCATGCTGGCTGGAGGTAAGAACCACATATATATATATATATGTGGCCGGCTCTGATAAGAACCATTTAATCACGATGGAACTTCTATCTTACAAAAAGTCAGATTTGCCTAGTAAAATAATTTAACCAAGGGAAATGTATGGTTATTTATTTATTTATTTAATTTTATTTTTTTTTGTGGTACCGGGAATTGAACTCAGGACTCTGTGCTTGCTAGGCAAGCACTTGCTCTACTGAGCTATCTCCCCAGCCCAAATCCGTGTTTATATAATACTATTTTAATACTTTCTTAACCTTTTTTGGGCTGTTGTAACACAGTAACAAACTGGGGTGCTTGTACAAAACAGACTTACATTTCAGAAATTCTGGAGGCTAGAAGTTTGTGTCAGTGTACAAGTATGGTCACGCCCTGTGAGTGCCCTCTTCTGGCTTGCAGATGACATGGCTGACTTCCTGTATCCTCACATGACAGAGTAGGGACCACAGAAGTATGGTCTTTTTATGACAGCACAAATCCTTTTGTGAGGGCTTCCACCCTCAGATCTGATGACCTCCAAAGGCCTCATCTCTAAACACGGCATCATGTTGTAGATTAGGATTTCAGTAGTCCAACATGTAATCCATTGCAAGTAGTCACTCGTTTGTAACTACCCTGGAATTTTTTTTTTTTTTTTTAATGTATTTTAGGACAGGGTCTACAGGGTCTCACCACGTAGATCGGACTTGTAGTGATTCTCCTGTGTTCAGCCTCCTCAGGGCTGGGATTACAGGTGTGCGCCACCACACCCAGTCTCAGTCACCATCTCAGCACACCCTGGTGGTGGGGCTGGCCTGGCCTGCCTGGGATTGAACCTGGCTGCTGGCCACTATGCTCTGCCTAAGCAGACGCTTTAGCCCATTGAGCTATCTGGCCAGCCCTTGCCCTGGAATTTGTAATCCCAAAGGTTTTTAGAATAAGGTACATATAGCTTTGAATTTTTTTTTTTTTTTGAGATTTTTGAGACAGGGACTCTATAGTCAGGCTGGCCTTGAGCTCGCTTTGTAGCCCAGGGTGGTCTTGAACTCATAATGATTCTCCTGTCTCAGCTTCCCATGTGCTGAGATTATCCATGTTTGCCACTACACCTGGTAAATAAATCATCACAACAGCCAGCTCATTTTAGTTTCATTTTTAAATTAATTTATTAATTTTTAAGGTACCCGGCATCAAACTTAAGACCTTGCGCTTGCCAGACAGGTGCTTATGCTGCTGAGCTATCTCTCTAGCCCTATTTTTTTCCTAATTTTTACATTTTTGAGACATGGTTTTGCTATGCAGTTCAAGCTGGCCTTGAACTCACTGTGTAGCCCCGGCTGTCCTCAAACTTGAAATGATCCTCCTTCCTCAGCCTCCAGAGCAGTGTGATTACAGGTATGTGTCAACATGCCTGGCACTTTTTTTAGTTAGTTCATACTAGTAGTGCATAATGATTGTCATGTGGAGTTGGTAATGTCTTAATTCTTTTTGTTTGTCCTTACCTTTTCCACCATCTCTAGATCCCCTTCCCATATACACAAGATTTTTTACCCTGATTCCTGTTATTGTTATCTTTTTATTTGTACTTCTAATATGAACTTCAGCACATTTTTTATTTTTATTTTTTTTGTTTTTTAATTTTTTTCTTTTTAGGGGAAAGATTTATTTAGTTCACAGTTGGTACAGGTTTTAGGTCATAATCCACCAGCTTCCAGGCAGGGTGGCACTTGGCAGAGGGGAAATAGTTCATTGTCATGGAAGATGGCAAAGGCAACAGGGGGTTGGGTAGAGGAAGAGACGAAAAGAGAAGCATGTTTTGTTTATAGGATAAGAAATAGTTCATCTGTCTTTGACGTACCTTTGAAGTTTCTTTTTTTTTCTGATACACAGTCTCACTATATAGTTAGACTAGTGTCCAACTCACTATATAGTCCTGGTTGGACTCAAACTTGAGGCAGGGGGTTACAGGTGTGTGCCACCACACCCAGTGCACACACTCTGTATTTGACAATATATTTCTTTTTTTTTTGGTTTTATTAGTGTTGTTTTTTGAGATAGGATCTCACTATGTAGTTTAGGCTCACTTTGTAGCCCAGGCTGGCCTCAAGCTTAGGGTGATCATATTGCGTCAGCCTCCTGAATGCTAGGATTATAGGCATGTACCACTGTACCTGCTTTTTTTTTTT
>NW_004524712.1:1800276-1815864 GCF_000260255.1 Octodon degus
TTTTCTGCTGGATGGTTAAGACCAACATATAGCAAGACCTATATACCAAGAAATGTAACTTTTGTATCTGATAAGGTCAGCCAAGTACTCTCAGGATTTATCCTGTAGCCCTGTACCGCCTTTTGTACATCCTTTTGTCAGTGTCTGACATGAGGAAGAGTCACGGCCATTGCTTGACCAATTTGCTCTCTGTGAAAGCTTGGATGACATAGTTTTTTAGTGGGAAAAGTGTTTTGAATTAATTTGGAAGAAATGTTTTGTAGTTTTATGTTGATTATTTTCCCTTCATATCTTTACCCTACATGAATACTCAGAAAACTGATCTGTTTCTCGTTTTTAGAATTGCCATGGGACCAGCCCAGTGACAGTTGTCAGGAATATGTTGATTGGAAAGAAAAAAAGACATACCTCAACCCTTGGAAAAAGATTGATTCTGCTCCCCTAGGTAACGGGGTTATCTTGATTAAAATTATTGATTTCTTGAACAGTGAAGTCCTTTGCAATTTGATTTTTTAAACATTTATTTATTTATGGCTTTAGAATTTGAACTCAGGACCTCGTGCTTGCCAGGCAGGTGTCATGCCTCTGAGCTATATCCCTGACTCCTTTTTAAACTTTTAAACAATTGCATAAATAACATATGACCCTTATAGATAAGTCAAAATACAAATAAAAATTCCGAAAAAGCTGGGCAAGGTGGTACATGCATATATCCCACCATTCAGGAAGCTGAAGCAAGAGGATTGTTACAAGTTCAAGGCCTGCCTGGACTACATAGTGAGTTAAGGCCAATCGGAACTGCATAGTGAGACTGTGTCTCAAAAAAAATTAAGCAAAACCAAAAATTAAGAAAAAAATCTTAAAACCCCTGCCTTCAGAAATACCTTTTTTTTTTTTTTTTTAATTTTGTGGTACTGGGGATTGAACTCAGGACCTTGTAATTGCCAGGCAAGCACTTTTTCTACTGAGCTATCTCCCCAGCCCAGAAATAGCCTTTAAAAAATATTTTGATATATGCTCTATGCTTTGTGATATATATGCTTAAGTGCCTACTGTGTATGTATCTTATTTATAAATATATTTACAAAAAATTCACTTATTCACATTTTTGATAACTTGTGATTTGATTTTCATGTTCTGTGAACATAGACTGGGCATGGTAGCACGTGCCTGTAATCCCAGCTCTTAGGAGGCTGTAAACAGGTGGATCACTATGAGTCTGATCTAGTAGTGACACCCTGAACCCCCTGTAGACCCTTCCCTAAAACACACACACAAAAAAGAAGCTAAGTGTGGTGCCCCGAGCCTGGGCTGGGGAGATTCTTAGTTCAATCCCTGGTACCACAGAAAAAAAATATATATTAATCATGTTTGCCAGGCAAGTGTCATGTGAACATTTTCCATCTCTACATCATTGCTTTTAAAGACTGCGATGTTATTCTACAGTATTATCTCACTGTTCTGTTTAACCTTGTTGGAGATGTGGGTTTGTTTTCTAAATTCTCAGTCTTGAGGAACAGATACGAAAAGCATTTCTGTAATTTAATCTTTGCACGTATCCTCATAATCATTTAATTTCCAGGAGCAAAATCACAGGTTCAGGGATGTATTTAGTTTTAAGTACTATGACTTACTTGCCAAGTTACTTTGCAGATAGTTTGTACCATTTCATAGTATTATCTCCATCTCATCAGGTTATACTAAAAACATTAACTAACAGGTCTACAAATGATACTTCTATTATTTTAAATTTAATGCTAATGAAGTTGCATATACTGTATATCTTTATTAGCTTTTTGTCAGTTTTGCAATTTTGTCAATTTGGCAAGGAGATTTTTTTTTTCTTGATCCTTTGAGGGCTTTTTTTTTTTTTTTTCTTGTTTAAAATTTATTTTATTGGAGTCTACAAGTACTGCTGGTTGCTTAAATTGCTTCTGTGAACCCTTTTCATCCAAAAAAGGAAATGTACAGTGTTTCCAGCGGCTTTGAGGGCTTTTATAAATTAAAAAATTGTCATTTGACCTTTGCATATATTTCAGATATTTTCTAAATTTGTCATTGTTTTTATTTTGTTACTTTGATTACATATTGAAATATACAGTGATACCTCAGTTGTTGAACTCAGATCATTCCAAATTCATGTTGGAACAATGAAAAGGTCAAGAACTGAACATGTTTTTCCTATAAGATTTTTTTGTTTTGTTTTTAGTACTGGGAATTGAACTCAAGACCTTGTGCTTATAAAGCAGTCACTTGTGCCACTGAGTTATATCCCTGGCTTTCCTATAAGAGGTAATGGAAAATCAAATAATTATCTCTGAGGACCAGAAATTATTCTTATAACTTCATTTTTCCAGGACTTTATCAAATTTCACAATAATTCTGCTGTAGTTCTTGCAGTTTTCCTCTTGGCTTTACTGATGGTATCACTAACTTTCTTTGTCTTGGTTACAATATTTTACATAAAAGTGCAAACATTGAAGCAAGCACAATGGCGGATATTTATGTTGTTTGATCCAGAGCGGTGCTTAGACTGAATGTCGCCCCTTTGTATTCGGGGAGAGACAATGGGTGACGTTTATTCTCCTCCCATAAGGTGTTTTTTTTTTCCTTTGGCGGAACCGGGGATTGAACTCAGGCCCTTGCACTTGCCAGGGAAGCACTTATTCCACTGAGCCATCTCCCTGGCCCCTAATAAGGTTTTATTAAATCAGATTTTTGGTTCTCCTATCAAGCAAAGTTACAAACACCAAGCAGATTTTTTTGAACTTTGCTGTCTGAATGCTGCAGTAGAAAGTTTGAGCTTGGAGCTATTCAACACCCAAGGTATCATTGTATAAAAAATGTTAGAATTTTATATCTATATTTTTGTTATTTGTGGTTTCTTTTCTTTTTTTTTTCTTTTGGCGGAACCGGGGATTGAACTCAGGCCCTTGCAAGGGCCTGAGTTCAATCCCCGGTTCTGCCAAAAAAAAAAAAGAAAAAAAAGACTATTAGAATGCTTTAACATGATAGTTGGTTATATATACTATCTCCTAAAAATGTATTGATGAGTATAAAACTGAATGAAGAAGTAATATAAGAACATTATATATTAGAGCAATGGAATTTGGTATTAGAAACAGGTAAAACTTTGGTTTGTTTTTTGTTACCTTATTAAAGATGTGATTGCATGGTGAACAACATTTCTACCAGATTCTTACTGTGCTTGTTCAAAAACAGTTGAGAGTTAAAATCTAGAAAGAATATTATTCTAAAATAGAGACAGCAGCAAAGAACAGCTACATGAAATTAAAGCAGTAATTTGGTAGATTTATTCTTTCCCCACTTTAGAAATAATATTTAGACATAAGGAGACCAAAAGAGAGTAAGTCCCCTACCACAAGTCCTATGTTTTTCTAATCTGTGTGACTCTTATAAATGTTGTTTTCATATTGTCTTTAGCTCTGCTGCATAAAATCCTAGTTGAAAATCCGTCGGTAAGGATCACCATTCCAGACATCAAAAAAGATAGATGGTACAACAAACCACTCAAAAGAGGTAATATTCTTAAAATTCAAGCACTTTTCTCTGTGAAAGAATGTTATATGCAGCTGCGAATGGTGGTGTATGCCCATAATCCCTCACTCAAGAGGCTGGGGCAGGAGGATTACTGCAAGTTTCAGGCCAACCTGGGCTATGTAGTGAGTTCAAGACCAGTCTGAAAAAAAAAGTAATATCATATATAATGTAAATATACACACACTGTATATATAGTGAGACCTTGTCTTAAATTGAAAAATAAAAGGAAAGAACGTTATTTGTAAAGTTGGTATCACAAGTCAATGAAGCTATGATCTCTATTCTGGTGGAGATTATAATGTCTAGTAGAAAAAACAAATACAAAATGTAATTTTGTTTATTAGTAGTTACAAAGGGAAAGTTGAGTTCCTACAGCTAAGTGTTTGATCAAGTTTTAAGTTGTGATACAGTGTCTTGCTGTGTAGCTTGCACAGCCTGTGGGGCCGGGGATCACACCTGGTCCTTGGGCATGACACTGAGGCTCTTAGGCTGCTCAGCTGTCTCCTTGGCTCCTGAATTTTAGGTCTAAAGTGAAGAATTTTCTTTCTGAGGAAATGACATGAAATCTAGGATTTGCAGATTAAAGAGGAGGCAGTTAGGGAATGTCAGTCAGATTAGATTTTGAGTAGAGGAAGCATTTAGAAAATACAATATTAGATTTATTAAATCTCGAGCATTTGTGGAATTTGAAAGAAGATCATTATGGCAAGAGCTTCATCAGTATTTTTCATTGTCTCAGTGGTTTGCATATTTGAAGTACATCGTAGACACTCAGTGCTTGGAGGGTCAGTGAGCGATTGAAGAAGTGGGAAAGGAAGAGCGATGCTTTGAGATGGTGTCTGCTAGATCTGCAGATAGTGGACACGTTACAAGGAGAGTGGATGGCCTTGGGTGTGATGCTGAGAAGTCTGGGCTTCAGCTTAAGCCCATTAGGAAAACTTGAGCGCTGTTAGGCAGCAATGTCAAGGTCCTATATTTAGTTTGAAAAGGTATTTGTGGCTTCAACTTTTTTTTTTTTGATGACTAGGAGGAGGTTAGGAGTGCTATCAGCTTTTATAGAAAAGGTTTAGGTGAGAGAAAACAGTTGGAGTTAGTGAGTAGTAGTAGGGTTGGAGAAAAGGAAGTCCAGTTTCACCCAGTTGGTAGCAACACTCCCTATTGCCCTGAGAACTAGAAGCTGGCGGAATGGAGCTGTGCAGGCGCCCACCACCACCTGTACTCCCCCGACTGTCTCTGTGCTCAGATTCTACTGTATATCCTGGTGCTGTGAATAAGTTGCTCCACATAGAAATACATTTTTTCTCTTAAATAGCCAGGGACAGTGTCTAGAAACTTTCACATGCAGCATTAAAGTTTTCCTTCCATACCTAATGTTTCTTATGGTGTCACATACTGTTTCTTTCCTCTTAAAAATAAAAAGTTAGTAGCTAAAAGTTACAAACTGGGGCAAGGGAGATAGCTCAGCAGCCTAAGTGCCTTCCTGGAAAGCACAAGATCTTGAGTTCAGTCCCCAGCATAAGAATAAATAAATAAACAAACAAACTCAATTCCTCTATCATTCCGTGTTTTTCTTTTTTTACAACTGACCGTCTCAAAAGAGGTTTCTGATTTCTAACACCTCAGACTTAGTTTTGTGGATTTCTGACTAATCTTTTGTGAAAAGGTACAGGGACATATGTTGCCAAGTCCAAGTCAGTCTTTAGGCCTGCTCTTGTTTTGTTTGATCGGCAGCATTTTACACAGCTGCTCATGCTGTCCTACTTTAAACATTGTCATTTGACATCCAAGCAGTACTCTCTCTTTATTTCATTCTTCACCAGGCAACTCCTTTTCTGTCTCCCTTGATGATTTTCCTTCATCTGCCTGGCCTCTTTTTTGGGGACTGGGGGGCAGAACTGGGGATTGAACTCAGGCCCTTGCACTTGCCAGGGAAGTGTTTATCCTCCTGAGCCATCTCCCCGGCCCCTGCCCAGGCTCTCAATATTGGAGTGTGCCAGAACTCAAACCATGGGCCTCCCTTTCTGTCTCATCCACATTCACTCCATCATTAATTTCATTTCATCTCTTTGCTAATATATAAATTATATGTTAATAATTTAACACTCCGGGCTGGGGAGATGGCTCAATAGAATAAGCACTTCCCTGGCAAGTGCAAGGGCCTGGGTTCAATCCCCGGTCTGAAAAGAAAAAAAAAAAATTCAGCACTCTTACATCAGTTTTTCCTTTGAATTCCATACTCTTTATGTTTCACTTCTCAGATTTTGCTTGAGTATAACAGCCATCTGAAACTTGATGTACTCCAAACTGAGTTCTTTGATCTTTCTCCTTCATGTCTCCTCCTTCTAGTCTTTTCCAGCTGCATCTGTCTTGTGAGGCAGATCAGAAACCTCAGAACCTTCTTGTATCCTCTTATTGTTTTACCTCATTTCCAGCCTACCAAAAATGTCTGTTAATCTTTACCTTTAAAAATCTCAGATTCCGGCTTTTTCTTACCTCTGTTGCTCTCTACCATGGTGTCTTGTCACTGTGTTCCATTCAAAAGGAAAGTTAGAGTGTGTCACTGTTCTGCTCAAGCCTTTCACCATTTTACTTCTCTCTCAAAATATAAGCTAAGATGAGTCTGTGTCCTGTGAGGTCTTATGTTTTAGTCTTCAGTTCTGCTTTTTATCCGTGGTCATAGCTTTACAGTGTATTAGTCTGTTCACTGTTCTCCTGGCTCATTTTTGCCTCAGTTGTTTTTGTAATGAATGTTCTCTCTGCCTATAAATGCTTTCCCTCCTGTGAGACTTACCTTTATGTCCTGGTCCCTTCCTTTCTTTGGGCATTGACTTCATTGTCATTGAGGGAGACTTTAAAGCTGAACCCCCATCTCTCCCGAAGACTTCCTTGGAAGTGTTATTTTTCTCTGTTGCACTTGTCACTGTTTAGCAAGTTTAATTTTAACTTTGCTCTATTTTTTTCTCTGTAGAATTTAAGAGGTCAATGACTTTTGTCAATTTTCTTCATGCTGAATACTTAGTACCTAGAATAATGCCTGGCAATAGTAGAACTAATAAAATGTTTGTTTGTTTATTTATTTATTTTGTCTTTTTGAGACCAGGTTTCACTATGCAACTCAGACTGGTTTTGAACTCACTTTGTAGCCCAGACTAGACTTGAACTCATAGCAATCCTCTTGCCCCAGTGTCCCAAGTGCTGGGATTATAGGCATGCACTGCCACACCCAGCCTCTAATAAGGTATTTAAGTGAATGGATATTTATCCAAATGCTTGAGTGTATTGGTTTGTGAATAAAAAGATTGGATAACCTTAAGCATGTTGTAAAGATTTGGGTTATAGATCCAGCAGTGGAATAGCTGATAGTCTTAAAAGAAAGGAATAAATCAAGGCATCAAGATATCTGGGAAGGGAGAGCCTGCTGGTTAGCTCAATTGTTTAAGTGCCTGCTTGTGCAAATGCAACCAGGCGCAGGATACTATGGTTCGAACCCCACCTCCACCTGTCTTACCAGGCCCGCCCTGAAGGCAGGCTGAGCCAGCCAGAGGGAGAAAAAAAATCCTTCTCAAATTTTAGGACTGGAGAGATAGCTCAGTAGACTAAGTGCTTGCCTGGCAAATGCAAGGTCCTGAGTTCAATCCCCAGTACCGCAAAAAAAAAAAAAAAATTGGGACAGTAGCAGTAGGAGGGCATGAACTTCATAGCCCAGGTAGAGGGACAAGCATTTGATAAGAGGATGCAAAGGAGGAGAAGGTGGGCCTGATGGCACATACCTGTAATTTCAGCAATTGTTGAAGCCTGAGGCAGGCAGGTCATAAATTCAAGCCAAGTTTGGGCAATTTAGTGACTTGATGGTTCTATTTCAAAACAAGATGGCAAGAAGGCTGGGATGCAGCTCAGTATGAAGAGCCTGTTTAATCCTCAGTGCTGCTGAGTAAAAGAGAAAAGACAGGTAGGAAGGCACGCATATGTGCGGATTCTGTAGGGCATGCTGAGCAGTTTCTGTCTTAGCTTTGTTTTCTGTGTGCAATGGGAGATGGCATCATGCTAAGTCACCAGGGGATGGAGTCAGGTCTTAGAAATTTCAGGAGAGTGTAGCAGCTTTGAAATAGTCCTCCTGAGAAAGGAAAATTAAGTTTGACAGCCGCTTCTGAGGGTACATCTGAGGAGTGCAACCATGAGTTTGTAGTGCTGTCATTTTCTTTATAGTGATAATTCTTGGTAAAGCTTTTCTAGGGGAGCAGTATGTTAGATAGGTAGATTCATGTTTATTTTTATTTATTTATTTATTGTATTTTAGGGAAGGGTCTACAGAGTGTTCAGAGTCTCACTACTAGATCGGACTTGTAGTGATCCTCCTGTTTACAGCCTCACAAGAGCTGGGATTATAGGCACGCGCCACCATGCCCAGTCTCAATTGCAGACTCAGCATGCCCTGGGGGCGGGGCCAGGGATAGAAGAACCCTGGCCCCTGTGCCTGCTTGCCGGCACTTTAATCCACTGAGCTATTTGTTCGGTCCACGATTCATGTTTATTGCTTATTGCAGAATATTTAAATTTTAAAGTGTTCTAGTCTTTTAAATAGATCTCTTCATCTTTGTGGAACATTATTGTGTTCCCCATTACAGTTATGGCTTTAGATGGTAGCCCACGGTTAGAATATGCTTAATGGTCATAACTTGTGAAGCATTTAATTTTACAAGTGAGTCTTAGTAAATTTATAGCTTGACCATGTTTTTTATAAAATGATGTAGGAAGACCCACTGTTTGACCTCTATGTACTTTGGTTCAATATGTGTATTTAGATATGGTTTTACCTATTTAAATTGCCAGTTGGGTTAATTAAGAAATATTTGCATAGAAGGTTTAGAGTCAGTTGTGTTGTGTTTTGTTTTAGGAGCAAAGAGGCCCCGGGTCACTTCAGGTGGTGTGTCAGAGTCTCCTGGTGGATTCTCTAAGCATATTCACTCCAACTTGGACTTCTCTCCAATAAACAGTACTTCTAGGTAAGTTAATAAAGAAAGACTAAGTAGTTATGAATGTAGAATTCCCTGAGAATAATATTGCATTTATATACCTTTCTTAATAATGAACATAATTTCAGGATGAGAATGATTGTTAGATATAAGAAAGATCTGGTAGATTTTATTTACAGAAATACTTTCTGATGAGCATGATGCCACCTGCCTGTCATCTTAGCAGCTGTACGTGGGAGGCTTAGGCAGGAAGATGGTTAGTTATAGGCTACTACTGGTGTAGGCTAACGTGGTGAAATGATATCTCAAAGAACAGAAGTCAAAATACCTGAAGGAAAAAAAAAAAAAAAAATGACATATTTTTCTGTCTTAATGCCTCAGTGAAGAAAATGTGAAGTACTCCAGTTCCCAGCCAGAGCCACGTACAGGTCTTTCCTTATGGGACACCAGTCCCTCATACATCGATAAACTGGTACAAGGGATCAGTTTCTCCCAGCCTGCATGCCCTGATCACATGCTTCTGAATAGTCAGCTAGTTGGCACCCCAGGATCTTCACAGGTAAGGGGGGAATTTAGTTTTTCAAATACATAATAGTTGCCTTTATTTTTGTTATCTAAAGACAGTAAAACCTTTTATAAAGCTGTTAAACCTTTTTTTTTTTTTGTTAAACCTTTTTTAACATCTTTTATTTATGTAGAAATCTTAGGAATATAGTATTAATACTTTTTACATAACATTTTGTTCAAGGATGAATTGCAGGTGGACTTCATGGAAAAGACTCAATTCACAGAAAAAATTTCTCAAGCTCAATAGCTGTCATATCTCAGGTTTTGGTCATTGTAGATTTATTTTGCTTTCCTATTTGACATGTAGAACCCCTGGCAGCGCTTGGTCAAAAGAATGACACGTTTCTTTACCAAATTGGATGCAGACAAATCTTATCAGTACCTGAAAGAGACCTGTGAGAAGTTGGGCTATCAGTGGAAAAAGAGTTGTATGAATCAGGTATGTTTTGTTGATTTTCTTCATGTATTTTTCCACAGAAAATTAAAAATTTGGCTAAAAACTATCATTAATATACTTCAAAAATAATTCAGATTTGCTCAGCAGTGTACCACCTGTCTGGCAAACACAAGGCCGTAAGTTTTTTTTTTTTTTTGGCTAGCTCAGGCTGCCTTAAGGGCGGGTTTGGAGTGGCATGTGGAGCTGGGGATGGAACTGCGGTCCTCCATGCTTGACTAGGTTTGCCCATGCAGGCGCTTAAGCAACTGAGCTAACTAGCAAGTCCCTCAAGGCCCTAAGTTCTGTTCCTGGTACCAAAAAAGAAAAGACCCATCTCCTCTAAGCCCCCTAAAAGAAATTTGGAAAAAAAAAGTATTTATTTATTTTTGAAAGACAGGATCTTGCTATGTATCTCAAGCTGACCCTGGACTTTGTAGCCCAGGCTGGTCTCCAATTCATGGCACTCCTCCTGCCTCAGCCTCCTGAGTGTTTGGGAAATTGAAAAAATTTATTTATTTTTTTTTTTAAATTTTATTTATTTATTTATTTGAGAGAGAGAGAGAGAGAGAGAGAGAGAGAGAGAGAGAGACCAGCTCAGCCCACCAGGGGGCAGGGCTGGCTGGCATGTGGTGCTGGGGGATTGAACCGCGGTCCCTGATGCTTTTGCTAAGCTTGTTCTAAGTAGGTGCTTTAGACCACTGAGCCATCTCTCCAGCCCCTGAAAAAATTTAAATAAAATGCACCTTATGTCTTTTGGCTGGTTCAGGCTACGTTAAGGGCAGGTCTGATGAGACTTGTGGAGCTGGGGATTGAACCGTGGTCCCCTGCGCCTGACTGGGTTTGCCCAAGCAGGCGCTTAAACCACTGAGCTACCCTGCAAGCCCCCTTAAGAAATAATTCTTTAAACATTTAAAGCAATAGCTGAGTGTGGTGGCATACACCTGAAATCGCAGCACTGTGAAAGGCTGAGGCAAGAAAGCAATTTAGAGCCAAATTGGTCTGTATCATAAGCTCAAAAGATAAATAAAACGTATTAAATAGCTAGATTCATTACTTTAAAACTGCGTATCATTATTTGAAAGTTGACTGCCCTTGTGGAAGAATTATGGGAATAAACTTCATACCTGTCTCCCTGATCCTATACACCAGTTTTTGTTTATATTATGGTACTGCAATTAAAGCCCTGGTGTTCTGTGTTTATTTGGTACAGGGTCTTACTATGCAGCTCAGACTTGTAGTGATCCTCCTGTCTCAGCCTCCCTAGTGCTGGGATTATAGGCGTGCACCACCGTGCCTGGTTTGGGGCCAGCATGGCAAGCCCAGGGTTCTGGGGCCGGCATGGCATATGGTACAGCGATTGAACCCAGGTCCTTGTGCTCGCCAGGCAGGTGCTTAGACCACTGAGCTATCTCCTCAGGCCCTATATTTAGATTTTTAAAGAGATGGTTATTCTGTACTTAAGATTTTAAAAGCTTGATAAGTAAACGCAATGTGATCTTTCGTTAGATCATGATGGTAAACCTTTTAGAGCTTTCAGTGATACAGCCTGCTGTCGCATGTATGCAGTAGGTTCACCGCTACTGCACCAGATCGTAGATTTTAAGAGGAGACACCTATAAAAGATATCAGTGTAATAATGGGCTGGTACTAGTTATTATCATTCTCAGGTGGTGGGGTGATAATACTATGCTTTGTAGGAGAATGTTCTTGTAGGTAGAGCTGCCTTATAGGCCGAAAGAACATTCAAAAAGAAAGAGAATGGAAATTGCAGGACCTCTCCAGACCTTTTCATCTTTTTCCCACACAAATCTAGCCTCATTGTTTCTTTTTTATATTGTGATGATAGTGTTCCCCTCTTGATTACTCTATTTCTTCTTTCAGCTTTATTTCTTTAGTTGTTACAAGTTCCCATGACCTCAATCGCTGTTCACAGGTTGGTTTGGTTTGGACACACATAGTACACTTGCTTTGGATGTATACTACAAATTTTTGTCCCAAAAGTATCATTGACCTGGGAATATAATTTTATTTTTAAGAGTATTTTATACTCATGCATGTAGCTTAACTTTATTTTTATTGCCTTAGGTTACTGTGTCAACAACTGATAGGAGAAACAATAAACTGATTTTCAAAGTGAATTTGGTAGAAATGGATGAGAAGATATTGGTTGACTTCCGGCTTTCTAAGGTACGTTTGATAATTTTGTTAAGGTATTCTTCATGTGGAAATATTTCTGTATGGATTTTTTTAATGGTATTTTGTTTATGTACAGTAGTCTTTCCACCCATACTTTACTTTCTGTAGTTTCACATTAAACTGTAGTCAGACAGTGGTAAATGTAAAGTTCAGAAATAAATGCTTCATAAGACTTCAGGGGAACACGAGGTACTTGGGTGCCTGACGCGTATCACATAAGTCCATCCTGAGCAACTCGGTGAAACCCCGTGTCAAAAAGAGCCGGGGTTGTAGCTCAGTGGCAGGGCATTTTGTCTGGCATGCGCAAGGTCTGGGATTCAACCCCCAGCCTTACCTTCGTGCCCTCCAAACATAAAGCAGACTTCCGAGTGTCACGAAGAGCTCCTACACTGTTCCACCCCTCGAGCAGCATATGAGTCCTCCTTTTGTCTGACATAAAATCTTACACGTAGAGTTTTGTTCGTGCTGCATGTTCTGATTGGCTTCTACTTAGTAGCTATTGTGATTAATAGAGTGTCACAGTGTTGCAGTACTTAATGTTCAGATAAAGCTTATCTTACTTAATAGTGCCACCGAAGTGCTAGCAGAGTGATTCTGGCAGTTTTATTTATTGTATCAGTTCATGTTTGTAGGACATGGAGCGGGGAGTTAGTATGTAAACGCAACACATCATAATCCCCATCTCTAGATCCCTTTCCCATTTGCAAAAGATCTATTCCTGGATTCCTAGTATCCGTCCATTATTTTGCCCTTAAAATGACTTATTCTCTGGGCTTCTCATGTTTCAACAATATTTAAGCTTGTGCGTCCTCCCTGCTTCACTTAACATGATGGTTCCAAGGTGCATCCATTTTCATACAGATGATTCAGATTGTTCCTTCTTCATAGCATGCTATACTTTAATACATGTTAGAGCATATGTGAGCTTTGCTGTAATTAGTCATCTGTGGGTGGGCATACAGCCTCTTCCATGATCTAGTCATTTTGTGAGTTGCGTTGCTATAAACAGGGGTACACATACATCATTGTGCTATTATGTATTTAACTCTTTTGGGGAGATACCTAGAAGGGGAATAGGGTGGCTAAATGGAATTTCTAGTTTTAGTTTTCTGAAGAATCTCCATACTGATTTTTTCAACGTCTTAGTTTATTTTCCTATCACCAGTGTAGAAATATTCCTTTTTTCCCACAGCCTCATTGTTGGCAGTTTTCATTATACTATTTTGTTAGAGTTATTGTTGTTAATCTCTTACTATGTCTGATTTATCAATTAAACTTTATTGTAGGTATGTAGATATAGGAATATACATGGTGTAGGATTCTATACTATCCATAGTTGTAGGAGGCCAATCAGAGGTCTTAGAACATTTCCTTCATGAGAGGGACTGCTTGCTTGGTATTTGTAAATACATGATAACATTTTTTTTGTACCGGGTTTTCGAACTTAGGACTTTGCACTTGCTAGACAAGCACTTACGCCACTATCAGTCTCCCCAGCCCTGTTTTTTTCATTTAATGTTAATAAACTGCTGTTCCCCAAGTAAGTATGTTTTGACTGACACTATTATAAATAAAAGTTTTTGGTTTTTGTAGACAAATAGACAAGTAAAAAAATACAAGAATAAAAAAGCTAAAGTTATGCTTCCCAGCAGTAATCAACTTTAATATTTTGAAACACTCTTAATTTTTAAAATTCATACATATTATCTTTTTATAATTCAGTGAACCTTTATCTTGGTAATTCTGTCATTAGTATTCTTAGATTTTGTTCACATTTCTGATTATTTCTAGTTTCAAAGCAGTTGGCATATGCAAGATGAAAATGTTTTCTCTGTTTCCTGTGAGATTAAAAATGGCTCTAAAGGGGCGGGGGAGATGGCTCAGTGGAATAAGCGCTTCCCTGGCAAGTGCAAGGGTCTGAGTTCAATCCCCGGTTCCACAAAAAAAAAAAAAAAAATGGCTCTAAAGACAGAGGGCTAGTTCTTTATATTGGATATGTGCTATAATACCGTTTTTCAGGTATTTGCTGTGGATTTATGAAGGATCCTCCTTTAATGAAATCCTTTGTATATGAATTACTATATGCTTTGTTGCTATAGTATTGTGACAGACATTAGTGTGGTTATATGGCTTTTTTTTTAAAATTAATTTATTTATATGTGTGTGTGGCCAGCTCAGCCCACCAGGGGGCGGGGCTGGCTGGCATGTGGTGCTGGGGGATTGAACCGCAGTCCCTGTGCTTTGCTGAGCTTGTTCTAAGTAGGTGCTTTAGACCACTGAGCCATCTCACCAGCCCAAAAATCTCAATGAAAGTTTCCTTTTTTTTTTTTTTGGCGGTACCAGGGATTGAACTCAGGACCTTGTGCTTACAAGGCAAGTGCTTACTCTACTGAGCTATCTCCCCGGCCCTATATGGCTTATTTTTAGCATACAAATCACCATTCCCTTTGAAAATTTCAGTTTCAGTCCATAGTCAACTAGCTGCAAGACAGGGTGGTGTGGCTGAAGGGCAGCCATTCATACTGGTGGGAGATATAAACGTAACCAGGGCAAAAAGGGGTGAGCAGGCCTCTCTTCCTCCCTTAGCGTGTATGCAGGCTACCTGTCCTGGGGTGGGCCCTCTATACCCTAGGATATAGAATTACTGAATCACTTAGTTAAACTTCTAAACTTCTCAAGTTGATCCATCGAATCAACCATCACAGTGTACCCCTTGTCAATGTGGCAGCCATACACATTCCTTTAAACTGGTATCTGGATCTGAAGACAAGACTATAATTGTGCCTACCGTGTTGTAACTTCTTGTGTATAAAGGGAAATGCACCAATTATATCACCAAAATAGAGGGTAAGGTTTGGTGGTGCTTATTCCTGTCATTTTACAACTTGAACATTATAACACAGGTTTAACAAGCCTTAAGAACCAGTATTAAGTCTGTCAACATTATATTACATTAGAATCATAACATTAACAGTTTTAGCACTGCCAAAGAGTCTAAGTCCCAAGTCTCCTCTGAGATATAAGGCAAACTCTTAGCTACCTTTTTTTTTTTTTTTTGGTCCGTTTAAGACAGGTTCTCACTATGCAGTTCAAGCTGTCTTTGAGCTCACTTTGTAGCCCAGGCTGGTCTCGAACTTGCCATGATCCTCCTGCCTCAGCCTCCCAAGTGCTGGGATTACAGATGTATGCTGCCACACATGGCAGCTGTGAGCTCTTGTAAAAATGAAAAATATTTCCAACATTCAGTGACACAATACAGATATTTCATTGCAGTTATAAATGGGGATGCAAGAGAATGGGACCAGAGCAAGTTCACAGTCTAGCATAGCAAGTCCAGTAGTTCCCTATGCAGCATCTGAAGCAGTCTGTCAAGTTGCAAGCTCCAAAGAGCTTGGGTGGCTCTGGCCCAGTGGCACTTCTTGTGGTTATAGCTCCCACTGCTTCTTTCTTGGGCTGGCTTTACTCCCTCTTTGCAGGTTTCCTTAGATGATCCATGTTCCTGGCTTCTCCAACCTTCTGGGATCCCGATTGCACCTTTGGCTTTCCCCTTTCAGCTTCACACATTGCCCTCTCAAGGGCACACTGCCTAGCCTCTAGGCCTTCTGAAATTGGATGGAAGCCTTCTTAACTGCACAACTCTTACATTCTGCATGTACCTAAAACCAGATAGATGCTGCCAGTTAGAGTAGTAACCAGGCTTTTCTCCTCTGCTGGTATGGGTTGAATGCCTAAATTGCTGAGCACTCTGATTCCAATTCTGGGGAACAGATTTTCTATGCTGCTGCCATTCTGTTTCTTATGATGCCCTCAGGCCATCTTTTTATTCTCTTGTTCCCTCTCAGAAATATATATATA
>NW_004524712.1:1816439-1828917 GCF_000260255.1 Octodon degus
ATGGAATAGCCCTAGGGCATTCCAGCTCAACTTTTTCAGCTGGCGTCTCTGAATTTTCTTTTTCTTTTTCTTTTTTTTTTAAATGTATTTGGTACAGGGTCTCACTATGTAGATTAGATTCATGATTCTCCTGTTTTCAGCCTCCCAAGAGCTGGGATTACAGGAGCACACCACCACGCCCAGTGTCAATCTCAGTCTCAGAGCACACCGGGGGCAGGGCTGGCACCACATGCTGGGAATTGAACCCTGGCCACTGCTCTCTGCCTGAACAGGCACTTTAATCTGCTGAGCTCTTTGGCCGGCCCTTCTGAACCTTTTTATACACTTCCCATAGTCTATTCCCAAAGGCTTTTGAACCACCTAGTCAGGCATAATCAGAGTGGCAACCCCACTCCTGGTACCAAATTCTGCCTTAGTTTTCTCTTTGCTGTGACAAAATACCTGACACCCCAATTTAAAAGAGGAAAGGTCTGTTAAGCTCACAGTTTATGGACATTTCAATCTGTATTCAGCAAAGCAGAGTGGCATAGCTGGACGGCAACAGTTCATGGTGGTGAACAATAGTAAAAGCAACAAGAGCAAAATGGGGGAGCAAGGCTATTTTCCTCCCTTACGTTGTACACAGGTTATCTACCCTAGACTGAGTCCTCTGCATCCTAGGGGGTAGACAGCTGAGGGCTAGTCCTAGGGTGCAGAATTGCTGAGTTACTTAGTTAAATTTCTAAACATCTCAAGTTGATACAATCAGTCCTTATAGACAAGATGCTATTTTTTTGGCTTTCTGATTTCAGTGTGGTAGGAAGAGTAAAGAATACATAATCAAGTCAGAATTATTTATGTTCCTATTCCCTCTGTAAGAATATTTGGTCTTAATAAGAGGATATGAGGGTATTGTAGCTGGACATATCTAAGAATGTTTGTTTCTACTTACCAGTAAAAATAGTTTGATTTTATGCCATAATCTTTTTTTATAACATTTTTATATATCATTTCTAATGTAGGGTGATGGATTGGAGTTCAAGAGACACTTTCTGAAGATTAAAGGGAGGCTGAGTGACGTTGTGAGCAGCCAGAAGGTTTGGCTTCCTGCCTCGTGATCTCGTAGCCCTCAGGATTCCTGGTGAATGTGGTGCTGCTGCATTGGCATTGTTCTTCCTAGAGAAGATTATCCTATTCTGCAAACTGCAAACAATAGTTGCTGAAGAATTCTGTATCCAAACATCTTCCAATTCTTTGTATGTTTTGGATACAAATAATACCTGTATCTTAATTGTAAGTAATACTTTGGGAAAGGGGTATTTTTTCATCTGTGTCATGTCTAAAGTTGAAATCCATCTGGTAGAAGCTAGGTTTAGGGTACATGTGTTCAGTAGCTTTAATACTAACATAATATCTCATTCTTACCAAAACATGCTTCATCCAGAAAGTATGTATTTCTTCCACATTGATTTAATTATAAAGATGGGCTAGCAAGGCTTCATTGCTGTGACTTTTGGATAGTAGACTTGTCAGTCTGGGAAGTGAGGCTAGCTTCAAAAAATGTAACCCCAACATTTGTACTTATATTTTGAAAAGGGTCCGACCAGTTATATAAATCTGTTGTTGAGTTATAATGATTAATTAAAATTGCAATTGGTTTTTTTTTTTTTTTCTTGTATAGCTCCTAAAATATAAAATAATGTTTGGTCGTGGAAAAACTTGAGCATATATTCTACTGCTTGACTAATAACTAAAATTATTGTTGCACATCTTAAATATTTTCTATATTATTCTCTACTTTCACAGCCATATTTTAATTTTTCACTACAGAAATAAAGTCTATTTTGAAAGTGATTTAACTCTGTGAACTTATTGGTGACCAAAGTTTTAGGTCCTGTGGAATAAAAGGGGAGGGAAGAAGAAAGCTAACTGTTGAATATGTCTGATTCCTACTATAATACGTCTCAGTGTAGGTCTTTATTTATTTATTTATTTATTTATGGAACCGGGGATTGAACTCAGGGCCTTGCACTTGCCAGAGAAGCGCTTATTCCACTGAGCCATCTCCCTGGCCCCAATGTAGGTCTTTAGTGTAGGTCTTTTTAAGTTTATTCTGAGTTCATTGAACTTCATTTGTTTGGAGATTGATGGCTTTCCTCAAGCTGGGAATATTTCAGCCACTGTTTTTTGGTTTTTTTTTTAATAATCCTTGTCCTTTGGTTCTTTAGAGTTTCCAAAATACACATATTGGTCTGCTCAGTGGCATCCTCTATGTCCCTTAGGCTATCCACGTTTTGTTTTCTTTTGGTAGTACTGTGGATTGAGCCTCACACATGCTAAATAAGCATTCTACAACTGAGAGACATCCCCAGCTTGTCTTTACTTTTCTTTCTTTTGTATTCCTTAGTTCATTTATTTTATTTTATTTTATTTATTTTTTTTTTTAAGATGTGCACTTTTATTGAACTGGTCTCAAGTCAGTGTACAGGTAAGCCCTGGCTGCCTCCACACCTCAACTCACTCCCAGGGAGACCAAAAGCCTTCATACATCAAGTTGGGGGACAAAAGGGGTGCCATGATGGCTGACCATTCAAAATAAAACAAAATAAAAAAGTATTAAGGCGGGGCCAGGGAGATGGCTCAGTGGAATAAGCGCTTCCCTGGCAAGCGCAAGGGCCTAAATTCAATCCCTGGTTCCGCAGTTCATTTATTTTAAATGACTTGTTTCTCAGGATTCTACACAGAGGATCATAGCTGGCTTGTACAGTGTTTGCTCAGCATGTTTGAGGTGCTGGGTTCAATTCCAAGTACTACACATAAAACATCCAATTCAGTGGAGGTTGGAAAAAAGCCCTAGCTGACCCTGCATCTAGATGGATGGAAAAGAAATCTGTCTGTAATATTTGTTCTTTAGCCGTGAGACATTTATTTTAAAAAAGGAAATCTGGAATGTCAAGGTTGGGGGTAAGGGAGACAGGTAGAGAAAATTGGGTAGGGCCATGAATAGGAGAGGAATCTATTTGAGCATCTCATCTAACATTCAGGCAGAGGCCAGTATTCTTAGTTGTTGAAGCTTGGTATAAATTGAATCAAGTAGCACGGAGGGGGCCTTCTGCCTGGGTCAGTCAGTCTTCTAGACCTTGTTGCAGAAAGGTGTATTTCGGCAGCATATGATTTGCATCCTTGTGCCATGGGAAATGAGGTTCATAGAGGGGCACTTGTTCTCACACCCCTGAACCATGAATTGGAGCTTTCCACCTGAAAGAGGAAGGACATGTTGGAGTTAGCAGAAGGCTTGCCTCTCTTATCTTTATCCATGGTCCCCAGTGTCCCCAGGCAGGGAGGGCTAAGACCTCCATGTACACATTCTGCTCTCTCTTCCTTGCTGTCTGTCTCTGGGACTTTCATCCCATCAGTTGACCATGTCTCTCTTACTGCTTCAGTTTTCCTCTCTACTGGCTTTTTTTTTTTTTTTTTTTAGCTTTATTATAAGTATGCTCAAGTTCTCCCAAAGTTGAAAATAGTTTCTCTTCTATCACTCTCCTGCTACTGTCCTTACCCCACACACTTCTCTGGAGAGCTGGCTGTCCTCACTTGACCTTCCTTCTGCCTGAGACACTCCAGACCATGAGTCTACTGAAGTTCCCCTCTCAAAGGGTTCTGCTCTTCAGATTCTGCAGCTTTTTCCTAGGACCCCAATCTCTGTGAGGATGTAATCCTCAGGACTTTCTCTTCCCTCCCTCCCTCCTTCCCTCCCTCCCTCCCTCCTTCCCTCCCTCCATCTTTCCCTTTCTTTTTGAGACAGGGTCTCACTATGTAGTCTAGACTGGCCATGAACCCACTGTGTAGCCAGGGGCAGCCTTAAACTCACAGTGCTCTTCCTATCTCGGCCTCCCAAGTGCTCAGCCCCTTTTTACTTCTTGATGCTGTTCTCTCTGGACAGCCTTCCCTACTGCTCCCCTGGTTCTATTTATCTCTGCTTTCCCATGTAGAATTCTCACAATTCAAGCAAACCGATGTCACCTCCATTGAGGTATATTGAGGAAATCTAAAATTTACTCTTCCCCAATTGAAGTTCATTTCCATCCTCCTCACTTGGGACTTGCTTTCTGAACATATCCCTTATACAGTTTCCATGTCAACTCTCAGAACCTCTGTGATCTCTCATTTCTCCCTTTGCCCTTTCTAATCAGTCACAAAGGCCCATCAGTTCTGCTCTTGCAACACGTTTTTATACTGTCATTGCCATTCATCAAACATTCAAGGGACCTTTACTGTGTGCGGGGAACTAAGCTAGCACCAGAGGATATTAAGATTAACACCACCCAGATCCTCAGGTCAAGCCCTCGGAGCTATTGCACTTTCAGTTCCCTTTCCGTTAACAAGGAAAAATCCTCTTTGTGAAAATTAGATGAGAAAACGTACTTTAAAGTGTGTCTCAGTATCTGATATATGAGTGGGAGTTAAAGAAATATTATTTGTGTTAACTTTTTCAAGTTACTCCCTTTCTCAGAATTCCTACATTTTTCTTAATTTATTTGGTACAGCACTGGGGAGGCTGAGACAGGAGGATCAGTGAGACACAGACAGAGACACACACAAACAGACAAGGTCTCACTGCAGTTCAGGCTGGCCTTGAACTCATGTAGCCCAGACTGGCCTTTAATTCATGGTGATCCTTCTGCCTCAGCCTCCCAAGTACACAGTCCATATTTGGTAGTATGTGTCTTTAGTTTGTTGAGTGATGGTGGAATGGAGGATGCATGTACACATGTACAAATAGGATAATGGTGTTTCTAGTGAGGGACCAAACAAACCAGAATTCATGGGATGGAAGTAATGAAGTTTCTTTATTTTGGGGAGCAAGGCAGAGAGGGCAGAGAGATGCAGGAGCACATAGACTGGTTTGGCAACCTGTGAATAGATTTATAGTCATTTATTTATTTAGTACTTACTGAATATCTGTCCTACCATATCTGAACATTGTACTAGGCCTGAGAATATGTAGCCATGAATAAAATAGACCTTGGGTTGAGTTTACTCTATGTCTTAGTGGCTTAAGGAACAACTCACCATCTCTTTACTAGGAAGAGACAGCCATATCCCTGCCTCCTTTTCTATCAAGTTTTAGGTCTGTTGGGAAAGGCCTGTACCCTGCTGATTAGTATCTGGGATTCCACTCTGAAGCCTTGGAAGGAAGTTATTTTTCTTACCCAGTTTTTTTGATCCTTCCTCTTAGCCTCTGTCCCCTCAGCTGCCCCCTATTAGTACTTAAATTGCCTGATGCACTGTCATTGTCATACCTTCGAAGATCTTCTTCAACATGCACTGCTGGGAATTCTCAGTGGTGCACGTTCCCTCTCCACGAAGACATTTTCCTTGATCATTCATGTAAGCGCATGTGTGGCAATTTAGTATTTTGCCTGCAAATTTAAGATGAGACTGATAAAATTCCTTTATGGGCCAGGCGTGCATATGTGAGTGAGACATCTGGGTGGAATGAGGGACAGTAAAGCCTGGCGATTCTTCATTGTTCCCTTGACACTTGTAATTAGTTGCTGTTCTGTATATCTCATTCCATAGGAACAAAGTGTCACGTGCCTGGCTGCCTTTACTACTCTGCCATACTCTCAACCCACAGAGAGCAAGCATTTGGAGTCAAATTGGCTGATACCTAAGCTTTATTAAAATGCTTTACTTTGCAAATGGAATCATTCTCCATTTTCGAATTGACTTTATTGAAGGTCAATTCAATAAAGCATTTTATTTGTTGATAGCATTTTCTTTAAATATCCATGTTACCACTTACATTATTTCTGTTAATCCCCTGGTTCAGGAAGCACAAAGGAGTGGGTCAGGGGAGAATATGATCTAAGTTTCAATCCAAGGTTTTCCTACTTTCTAGCCATGTGATTGACATTGGGTATATTACTTTTGGCCAATTTTTATCTCATCTGAAGAATAATAATTCTTAAGCAGTGGGGTGAAGTATGAAGTATTAAATATTGCTGATAGTCACTTGAGACTTCAAACTTTGAATACTAGTTCTCTTGCTTAAACCACTGTTTTTAAGAGCCACAGAAGTGCAGCTATCCTGGGGAAGCACTGCATGAATTGTATTTCATGTTAGCCTTGAGAATTCTGTACTTCCTATGAACTCTGCCAGGGGAGCTGTGAGCTTTTGTACTCGTAATTTCTTATAGTTCATGAAATTGGAGGAGCTAGTGGCATTTTGTGTTTGTGTTATTTTCTTACACCTGCATTGTCCAAATTATATAGCATATAGGCCCCATAAAAGGTAGAACATAATTCTTTGTATTATTATGAAGAGGCCTAGAGAGTCTTTGGGATAGTTATTTCTAAAGTGTTAATGAGTCTTCCTACTCTTTCCCTAAAATTGGGTTTTCCTGAGGTGTTTCCCACTTCTCACATGAAACCAGTGTGGCTCACCTGAGGATATATTTGGAAGTGGTGTGCTTGAAGGCTGTTCGTTGGAAGCATGTTCATCTAGAGCCTGTTCACCTGCAGCCTTTTCACCAGAAGGCTTTTCGCCTGAAGTCTCTTCACCTGAGGCATGTTCACCTGAAGTCTCTTCACCTGAAGTCTCTTCACCTGAGGTGTGTTCACTAGAATTCTCTTCACCTGACACGTGTTCGCCTGAAGTGTCTTCACCTGATGTGTGTTCTTCTGAAGTCTCATCACTTGAAGCATGTTCACCTGAAGTCTCTTCCTCTGAGGTGTGCTCACCTGAAGTTTCTGCACCTGAGTCGTGTTCATCTGAAGTCTCTTTGCCTGAGGCATGTTCTCCTGAAGTCTCATCACTTGAAGCCTGTTCACCTGAAGTCTCTTCCTCTGAGGCGTGTTCACCTGAAGTTTCTCCACCTGAGTCGTGTTCACCTGAAGTCTCTTCCCCTGAGGCATGTTCACCTGAAGTCTCTTCACCTGTGGCATGTTCGTTCGAAGTGTGTTCATTTGCAGCATGTTTACCCACAGTGTGTTCATCAGCACTATGCTCATCTGCAGCATGCTCCCTTGAACTGTGCTCACTGGAACTATGCTCAGTCAAAACATTCTTCCCTGAAGAGGTCTCATATAAAGCTTCAACATCTGAAGGGTTTACAGGTGAAAGGTACTCATCTGAAAGTTGCTGAATTGAACCTTGATGATCCATGGAGGCAAAAGGTGCATCAGGCTGACCTGATGCTCCTGGCATGGAGAAGAAAAACAAGAGATAATAAAGATGAGAGAATGGGGCAAAGACTACTACAGAGTGAGACAAATGGGGACCCCCTCCCCAGGTTTCCTGTGGGTCTAGAACAGGTACTTGATGGTAGTGCACATATTGGAGGAAGTCAATTACTCCAAGAGACCATGGAGGCTAGAGCTGTTTAGTGAAAGATACAGTTCACTTCTGGGATTGAAGGGAAGAATTTTAAATACAGGGCGATATTTTAACTATACAGGGAGATACATTCATATACCAAAAGTATCTGAAGGGAAATCAATGTACCTCTTTGACAAAGCCAACAATTAGAAATCCCATTGTCATCAAGAGTCTGCCATGAGCCCACTCACCAGTCCTTTGATAAAGTCAAGAAGGATGGAGAGAAAAGAAAGAGAGCACAAGCAAATAGTTTCCAGTAGTGAGTAATTGCAACCTAAGTTGAGGGTGGACAGTTTTTATTTTAAATAAGTAATTGTTTAAGCTATGTACGTATGTATTTAGCAGTATTGGGGATTGAACCCAGGGCCTTCACATGAAGCTGCATCCCCAGCCATTTATTTTAAAATTTTGAGACAGGGGATTTGATAAGTTGCCCAGACAGGGCTCAAACTCACAATCCTTTTGCCTTCTCCTCCCAGAGTGCTGGGATTATAGATGTGCACCTAACCGAGGATAGAAAAGTTTAACCTTTGGAGAGAAACAAACTAGAGGATGACCCACAGGATGACCGTGAGCCCATGAAAATTACCAGAAAGGATTAAGGCCCTGTTTTGGTAAGGTCAGGTTCTTTCTCACATTCCTTAATCCACATCGGTTGGGGATTCAGATGGCAGAATTACTGTAAATTACTAGATTTAAGAATACTGGGGCCAGTCTGATCCCCTTCATCAGAGCATACCCCTTCTTAAGCTACTCAAGCTGGTATCCTTTTCTATTTTTTGTAGTTTCCTTGTCAAGAGCTGGCCTGATCTTTGTCGTACTCCTCAAATTAAAGTCTCTTACTATTTTATCTTTTAAAAATTTTTTTGTGTTTTTTGGTACTGGGAATCAAACTCAGGACCTCATGTTTGCCTCTTAGTGTTTTCTCTTACTTTCTAAGTAAAGCTTTTTCCTGTTAGAAAAATAACAACGAATTCTTAGCTTATCTTTACATATGTCTGAATGGAGATTCCCAGTGACATACCATTTACACTTTTGAGTTGTGTATTCAGTAATATAAATTCTGAAGTGCATTGTCTTGTTGCCTAGATGCTCAATCTTAGGTTTCTCTTCTGTCCACCTTACACTGGCATTTGCAAAACTAAGAGGGCCATTCTTTTCTGACTAACTTCCTCTACCTTTAACTCAGGTCCTGTTCCTTAAGTGTCTTTCATTTTAATTGAAAAAACAAAACAGACTGTTTAGTAATTAACTCTCTTTGATTATACTGAGTAGCCTACAAGCAAGGCAAGAAGACTATAAGGACTGAGTTATAAAGTCTAGCTAAAAATGGACATTACAAGATCATTCAGCTGAGGTAGTTATAAGGCTTCTGGGTACTCTAGCTTTGAAAGAATCCTATAATAGATATATAGTCAGTTACTTTCTGAAAACCTAGTTGCTAGATTTTCTTTTTTTTTTTTTTAGATTTTCTAAGTGGTGGTACATGCCTGTAATCACAGCACTTAGGAGGCTGAGGAAAGAGGATTGAAAGTTTGATGACAGCCTGGATATCTTAGACCTTGTCTCAAAAAGCCAAAAATAAAAAAGATAAGAATGATGGTATGTTCACAAAACAAAAATTTGATAAGGTTTTTATTTTTAAAACGTATGTGCTTGATTGATTCTTCAGGAGTTAAAACAATTTTTCTTTTTTTTTTCCTGTATTTCGGACAAGGTGTACAGGGTCTCACTATGTAGATCAGACTCGTAGTGATTCTCCTGTTTTCAGCCTCCCAAGTGCTGGGATTACAGGTGCGTGCTACCACGCCCAGTCTTAATAGCCATCTCAGGATGCCCCATGAGCAGGGCCGGCATGGCATGCAGGGGATAAAGCAGTTTTTAATAAATATTTCTGATATAGAATAGAAAACAGGTTTGAATAAGCATGCTGATATCTTAGTCACTCTTATGTCTTACGATCTTGTTTTACTGTTATGTGACTGGCACATACTACCATCTAGTGGTTGTGTAGCTACATTTGTGTCCAGTGATTTTAGATTTGCGTTTTGTTTTATTTTGTTTTTGAGACAGCATCTTGCTATGTAGTTCAGGCTAGACTTGAATTCACTATGTAGTTCACACTGGTTTTGAATTTGTGGTGACCATCCTGCTAGGTGGATCCCTCTGAGGTGCTGGGGTTACAGGTGCCACCAAGCTCAGCTCAAATGTTTGAAAGTAACAAAACAAAAATCTCTGAAAGTCAACGTTTTCAAAAATTTGTCATTTCATTGACAGTTTAGCTCATCTTATAGTAGGCAGGAGGGACTAGAGTGTTTCATGATTCCCATACAGAAAATTGGATGGTTAAACACAGCCATAAAGGAGATACAAGATCTCTGGTCCATACACCTATTGTGTTATTTTTCTTAGCCCATTTCTTTGTATCTTGTCCTAGCACACTAACTGCTAAGGTTCTCTTATACTCAGTCAGTAGTAACAAATCCTCATTGGACCAGCACTGAATCAAGGCCTGTTCTCACATCTCATAGGACATCAGGTACAAATGTTGAGTGGCTGAAAGAACTAAGAGTAGGAAAGTGCCAGGCCAGTGGGCCTGACAGACTATAAAGCCATCTCTAGACGAAATCAGGTGGTTTGGGAACCCTGTCTGTTGTCTTATTCAGTTACTCCTGATTCTGAGTCAGATTGGTTTGGGTAACTGAATGGCTTCCTTCTTCAAGGGCAGAAGCACCTAAAAGGAGGCCCTTTATGCATCTATCTGGAGCCTAGACAGAAGACTCACCTTTGACAGATCCAAGCAGGTAAAGACTCATTAGTAAGATGAACGTGTTCATTGGGATTTAGAAAAAGAGAGATCTTTATGTGGGACACCCAAGAGCTGTGAAGACTGCCAACTGCTGCATCAGATAGAGCTTCTGGGGATTCTAGAACCTCATAGACAAGCATATGTCCTCACAGTGGGCACAGTGGTTTGTGTTCTGAGATCTTTATGTAGACAGGTTGGCCCTTAAGCCTATAACAAATTCCCCTGGGGAAGACTGTATTTTCTGTGTGTAGGATTTTCTGTGTGTAGGGGTTGCCTGTTCTATCTTTAAAAAATAAAAATAAAAATAAAAAAATATTAAAATACAGCCATTCTTTGTAAAAACAAAACAAAAACCATTTTTATTTTTAATTTTTTATGTATTTAATACAGGGTCTGTAGGGTCTCACTGCATAGATTGGACTCATGATTCTCTTGTTTTCAGCCTCCTAAGGGCTGGAAGTACAGGCATGTGCCACCACACCCAGTCTCAGTGTGCCTCTGGCTTGGGGCCACCACAGCTCACCAGGGATTGAACGGTGGCTGCTGTGCTCTGCCTAAGTAGGTGCTTTGGCCTGCTGAGCTATCTAGCTGCCCCGCAAAACCATTTTAAAGGCATTCTTTCCCTCTCCCTCCCTCCTCTCCCCCACATGTCCTTTTGTATCTCCCTGTCTCTCTCCCTCTCTTTCCCTCCCATCCTCTCTTTGCTCTCTCCTTCCCTCTTTCCTCCACTCCCCATTCTTTATGATATTTCTTGTTATTTGGAATTTTGTTCATGAAGTCTTTTGCCTACACCAATATCTTCCAGAGTTCTACCTATTCTGTCTTCTGGCAAACTTAGATCTTTATTTATTTATTTATTTATTTATCTTTTAATTTATAAAGAACAGAGATTTGGGGGCCTGCCCCTTAGCTCAGTTCTTTAAGTGACTGCTTCCACAAAGCTGTCAGGCTCAGGTTGCTGTGGTTTGATCCCCACAACCCAAGCCAGCTAAACCTGCCGTGAAGGCATTCGGAGCAAAAAAAAAAACAACCAAACAAAAACAAAAAAACCCCAGAGATTTTTTTTTTTTTCCAGAGATTTATTTAGCTCACACTTTTGGAGACTAGGGAGTCCAAGAGCATGGCTTCAGCATCTGCTTCACATCTGGAACACAGTAGGGGGCTTGGAGAGACAAAGCAAGTGTGCCAGCTGGGGCCTCTCTTCCTTTTCTTATAGAACTGCTACTGCCAGCATGGGGACTGCACCCTCATGGCCCCATCTAATCCTAATGCTTTCCCCTCAGGTCCCAATGCCAACACTTGCACTTTGTGGAGACACGTTTGCTAGAGTTTGAATCCTTAATGTCTCCCATGTGTTGAAAGCTTAGACCTCAGCCTGAGGCGTTATTGGGAGGCAGCAGAGCCATTAGAGCCTGGGGCCTGGTGAGGTCTTGGGTGGCATGAGGGGAGATGCTGGGATGCTAACCTCTCTCTTTGCTTCCTGACCACTGTGAAGCGAGCAGCTTTGTTCTCCCACGTGTGCTCCCTGCCATGAGGTGTTGCCTCACCACAGGCTCTGCAACTTACAAAGCCAAACAACTATGAAGTGAGAAACTTGGATCTTTAGATTGTTCCATTTTCAATTTAGTGCATAGAAAAAGATAATGGGTCTAGGGACTTCTGGGAAAATATTGGAGTGGTGAACAGCAGAGAAAGAGCCTGTCTAAGATTTGTGCCCAGACATTGGACTACAGCAATGTGAGAAAGGGAAGGAGGGAACTGTATCTCTAGGACCCAAGAAAGATCTGAAGTGAGAATTGATGCCCATGAGGAGAGCAAAGAGAGAAACTTCAACGAAGGACATGGTGGTGCTTTCTCCCTGAGCCCGGCTCACTGCATGGCAGTGGCTGCTTGAACCTGCAGATGCATGGTGGCTACACGTAACCCCAGAGATGCTCAGGGAGAAACACTCCATGGAACAGAGCAGTAGAAGCACAGACTGTAGCGCTGGTGAGTTACTGGGTTCAGATGTCTCACAGAAGAGGATGATGGGCTGAGCGCCATCTTGGAGAAGGGGCCAACTGAGCTCCAATCTCAGAGCAACTCCTGGCTCCATCTAAGTGACTCCAGGCTGAGGTCAAACCCACAGTATATACATGGATTGCTGCAGGCTAAACGGGTCTGGTTCTAGCCTCACAGCCAGAAATCAGCCTGAACTTCAGTGGAAATAAAGGTACAGGCTCACTGGGATTTTATCTACGACCCCACTGTAAGGCTACTGCTCACTTTCTGGGATTAAACAAAATAAGTGTGAACATGGTTTCTTT
>NW_004524712.1:1829061-1836124 GCF_000260255.1 Octodon degus
GTTTCACTGTGCAGTTCAGGTTGGACTTGAATTCACTTTGTAGCTCAAGTTGGCTTTCAACTTGTAGTGATCCTCCTGGCTCAGCCTCCTGAATGCTGGGATTATGGGCATGTGCCACCAATATCCTGCCTTGTTTTTTTTTTTTTTTTCAAATGCCTTCAGGGCAGGTTTGGCTGGCTTGAGTTGTGGGGATCAAACCACAGCAACCTGAGCCTGACTGCTTTGTTGAAGCAGCCACTTAAAGAACTGAGCTAAGGGGCAGGCCCCCATCCTGCCTTGTTTTTATTTCTTCCCTCTCTCTTTCCTTCCTGTCTTTTGTACCAGTTTCCCAGAGTTTGTGTGATCTTTTTTGTCCTCCAATCTTGCTTCTGGTCTCCTCCTCTTCTATTTTTCTATTTTTTCCCTATCTCCTTTAAATTTCTTTCCTCTGAGTGGAAAATTGCCATAGTGAGGGCTTATTTACTGCATTGTTTTGTGGTTCAACCATAGAAAATTCAGTTACCTCAATTTACTGTTTTCTAGACTGTGTTTGATGATATTGTTATTGCTAATTGCACAGTTTTAGCCAAAGTAACATAATCATTTTAACCAGTTGTTCTTCCTGGTATGTGAAGACTGAGATTGCCCTAAGGATCTTAAAAAATACTCTAGACCATTGAAACTGTTGCCAGAGAAACAGGGCTTGGGCCAAGTAGGCAGCAACTTCTTGTCTCCAGTAAATTGAAGAGGTAGGATCTGTCAGCAGACTCAAAATTCCAAAGCCAGTTACACCTGGAGGACACTTTTGAGAAGTAGGCGTTTAAGAGTTCTAAGTATTAGCAATAAAACAACTTAGCATAGGCAATTTATAATCACCTCAAGAATTTCTGCTTTAAAAAAATAAAGTAGAAAATGAGAGGACACTTAAGTAAGATACAACCCAACTTCCAGCTCACCAGAGACAAACCCATGGGTCAATGAGGTGGAACAATTTGAAAGCCACCCACCTGGACTCTTGGAAGTGGTAACAGTAGAAGTCACAGCAAATGAGTGATGCTCTAGAAAAAAGACAAATGGGATATAATTTATCAGCTACAGAGATGGTGACTATAATGAAAGACCTGGTTAGTGATTCTAGAGCAGATACAGATAAAAAAAAAAAAAAAAGAGTTTAGGAAAAATAATGGAAACCATGAATACCCAACATAGGAAAGAAATGGACTCCATGAAATAGATTCAGACATCCAAGAGATTAAAAGGTCTAATGAAAATATATGCAGCAGAATGAGCCCATGTGAGGACAGAATATCTGATATAGAAGACAGAATTATGGTTAGGTATCATTGAAAAAGAAAGATTTTAAAAAATATCAAGGGACTACAAAAATTGAACAATTGCTAGCTGATGAAAAAAACACAAGATTAATTAGAGTCAAGGGAAAGGCAAGAGATAGTACAGATGACATAAAAAAGCTGTTCACAGAAGTCATGGCAGGAAACGCTCCAAGTAGGGAAAAAGAATGTGACACATAAGTGAGGCCTGTCGAACTCCAATTAGCCATGCATGATAAAAAAAAAAAAAAAACTAGGTGCATAATAGTCAAGATTACAGAAATTCAGCAAAAGAACAATATTAAAAGCTGTTAGAGAAAATGTCGTCTATAAAGGAGAGCTCATCAGAATCACAGAAGATTTCTCAGCGCAAACCCTCAATTCAAGGAGAGTTTGGAGAACAGTATTTCATTTTTTGAAGGTTTTACAGTTTATTAAATTGTCTCATGAAAAAAGCTGCAGTCATTGCAGACAGGCACTGCAGAATCTCTACTTCGGCTTTTTAACCAGCACCAATGTTAGCCTTTGCGATGCCCCTGACTTTCTTCATTCTGTTCTTGCGTTCTTCCACTGCTTTCTTGAGATCTTTTTCTTCTCATATAGGCCGTGTCTTGCAGGTCTATGTTTGGGCTCGTTTTTCTTTGCATAATCCAGGGAATCATAAATCATACCAACGCCAGTCGTCTTGCACCACCAAAATGGGTTCTGAATCCAAACACAAAATTGATGTCTGGTGTGGTCTTGTACATTTTGGCGAGTTTTTCCCGAATTTCTGCTCTAGGTACTGTTGCTCTCCTAGGGTGAAGGACATCAATGATCTTTTGTTTCCTTTGAAGAAGTTGGTTGGTCATGAATTTCCAGGTTTGGATAGTTACTGTGTCATTCATGATGGCAACGGATCCTCAGACAGTCAGGAAAAAAGAAAAAAAGAAAGAGTACAATATTTTAAGCCCTAAAAGAAAACCTCCAAGCTGATGTGCCCTACAAAACTGTCTTTCAAAATTAATGGAGAAATAAGATACTGCCGTGACAACGACTAAGGAAGTTCAGGACCACCAAACCAGCACTCCAGAATGTTCTTTTTTTCCCAAAAATGTTCTAAAGAACATTCCAGAAAGAGATAAGGTATGCAACTCCATGGACGTCAGCAGAATGAATCCATCAGGCAAAGCAAGCAATTAAATGGGGGAAGAAAAGGAAAACACAACAGGAAAATAACTCCATAAGGAAAAGCTATGAGTTATAGTCATCGATTGAAATGATCTTAATTTACCAATAAAAAGAAACAGACTGGCAGAATGGATCAAGAAGTAAGAGCCAACAATATGCTGCACATAAGAAACATTTAATTCAAAAAAGTCTGAAGGCAGATAGTTGTTACTAATACTGACATGCAGAAACCTGGTTGTCAAAGCCGGATTTTCTGAAATGGTGTTGCTCTTCTGTTTGCTCTTAGTCACCAGGTGGCAGCCCAAGCTCGGGCATCACACAAGTGTCAGCGTGGCGGGGTGTATGGTTTGCTACTGCTGTGAAATAGTTTACCACACATTTAGCAGCTTAAATCAGTACTCATCTAGTAGTTCTAAATCTAGGGATCAACTAGATTTGTTACATAGTGACTCATAAGGTCCAAGTGAAAATGTCAGGATGGGCTCAGCTCTGAGAATCTTCTTCCATTCTCCTTTTTGATGTTGGCGGAATTGTGTCATTGCTGCTGTGACTAAGTCCACATATTCCCCCGACTCTCAGCATGAAATCTCACTCAGTTCTTTGAGGCCATCGCCTCTCATGTGGCTCTTCTATCTGAGGTGGGGCGGCGGGAGGTGGCAGGCTTTGAGGAAGCAGCCTGAGATTGAACAGACAGCTGCAGTCTTTGAAAATGCGAAAAAAAGAGCTCAGCATATTAATATGGCATTACTTTTTCTACCTTGTGGTTATACTTTTCTGTTGGATAGTTAAGACCAAGTTAAGTAAGGGAGCAAGCCACTGTAGCCGCTGAAGATTATAAAGAGGTGGGATGCATTATAAAGAGGTGAGATGCAGAGGCAAACTGTGACTGACACAAGCAGTGGTTACTGGAGGAAGAAAATGAAACACAAAGAGTTAAGCTTCATTTAAATATTAAAGAACTTAAAAATCATTTATAACTGGTTAAACAACTATTACTTTGGGTTGTCCTAGCGTATTTGCCACTCTTCATATCTGGAACTAGAGCTATATGTACATCTAAAGACTATAATATATAAATGTGTATGTTTTTTTTTGTTTTTGTTTTTTTTTTAATCTTTTACTTATTTGTTACAGGGTCTTACTACACAGCTCAGATTTACAATATATCCTCCTGTCTCAGCCTCCCCAGAGCTGGGATTACAGGTGTGTGCCACCATACCTGGTTTCAGTGGCCAGCATGGCATGCCTAGAGTTCCAGGGCCAGCTCGGCATGTGGTACCAGGGATCAAACCCAGGTCTTTGTGCTTGCCAGACAGGTACTTAGACTGCAGAGCTCCCTTGCCCAAGGTTTTTAAAACTAAAGATACACATATTTTTTTGACTTTATTAATTTCAATGAGAAAGAAATAGCAATGAGACAGTTTCAAAACAGGTTAGTAGGACAGTTACAATAATTAATCCATCGCATATTGCTGTCTTCATAGTAGTCATTTAGAGTACCAGATGCAGACATGATATCTTGTCTAAACAATATTAGTACAAATCTTTCTTCTCATTGAACTCAGAGAAAGTAGCTGTATATCTATCCTAATTTATATATATATATATATATATATATGTCTATATATTTTGTTTCATTACAAAATGGTACTTCATTTATATCCCCCTTTTTTGTTTTATTTTGTCAGATGTGGATGTTCCATTGCTGTCAGAGAAGCTGTATTTGTAGAAGTTTTTAAAGTATCTTTTCATACTTGATGCCAGTTCAAATATTGTAGGTTCTTGAATTCAGCAAAATAACCCAATATAGTCCAGTAGTCCATAATAGTAGTGGGTTATCAGCAGAACTGATATTGTGAGAAGTTGTTGACTTGAGCCTTTTAGAGCTCAGCGTATTAATATGGCCTTACTTTTTATACCTTGCGGTTATACTTTTCTGCTGGATGGTTAAGACCAAGATAAGCAACATCTATATAACTAAAAATGTAAGTTTTTTTTTATGAGCAGAATATATTTATTGAGAGTAAAAATGTAACTTTTAAAGGTACACATACTTGATACATATGTAGTAACTACTAAGAGCTCTCTTTTATATCATATGATCTTAAATGTATAAAATAGTAAAGTTTTTAGCATTCCTGTGGTTTATACTAAATAGCATTCAGCTGTGAAAAAAAATCCTGCCATTTGGACAGTCCTGACATTTAAAACTGGCCCACATCTATTAGCTTTAGCTGAATGGGCAATTTGTTATGGCATAAAAATACATTTGTACATTGAGTAAAACTCTATTCATAGTTGTTAACACTGCTCTCTGAGTTTGTGAGAGATCTAGACTTCGATTTTTTTTTTTTTTTTTTTTTTGGCAGAACCAGGGAGTGAACTCAGGCCCTTGTGCTTGCCAGGGAAGCACTTATTCCACTCAGACATCTCCCCAGCCCCTAGAACTTTGATTTTTTTGTTTGTACTCTGACACTTTGTAGATCCATTAGATGCATATTTGTAACCATGTGATTTGACACTTTATGTCTGGAACTAGAGCTATATGTAATATACCCAAGTAATATATGATATAACCATATGATTATAACTACTGCTGGGCCATAGACTCTAAATTTCGCCAAGCTATCCTGTGCATGCTTTTATCTAGTAATCTGAACAACTGATTTGAAGACAGCAATGCAATATAACAACCATTGTGGAAGTCCTATCATTCTGTTTAGGGAAATTCTGTATTGTTTCTAATTTTTACTATTTTTAAATTCTGTTTAAAAAATAAAAAGTATAGGGCTGGCCAGTTAGCTCAGCACTCTAAAGCATCTGCATAGGCAGAGCACAGGGACCAGGGTTTGATCCTGGGCACCCCAAGCTGTGCCAGCCCCGCCCCCAGGGCACTCTGAGAAGGTGATTGAGACTGGACATGGTGGTGTGCTCCTATAATCCCAGTGCTTCGGGAGGCTGAAAACAGGAGGATCACTGTGAGTCTGATCTGTGTGCTGAGGCCCTGTAGACAATGTACTAAATACATTAAAATATAATGATAAAATAAAATAAAACACAAATGAATGTTGCAAGCAGTAAAAAAAATAAATTTCACCTCAAAAGTAAGAAGTGGCTATGTAAAGGACTTCTATGTAGCTGTGATGCTAATTATTTCTGGTTTATTTATATGTTAAATGCATTTATATATTCCCTACATGTGCAAGCCTGCTAAAACAAAGAACTTGAAAAAGCAGGAGCTAATGAGATAGCTCAGCAGCCTAAAGCGCCTGCTTAGTCAAGCTTAGGCAGGTGCAGGGGACCCTGGTTCAATTGCTAGCACCCCATGCAGCGTCAGCCTCACCCTCAGGGTGGGCTGAGCTGGCAAAAAAAAACATAAAAAATAAAAAATAAAAAGTACTTTGCCATACTGCAAGGGGGGGGGCCAAACCAAAATTGTCTGTAATGACAGACGTTTTTAGATTTATGTGTTCCTGATTGTATTATAGTTAGATATGCCCTAACAATGTGCATTTTCAAGAAGTATCACTCCACTAACTATCACCCCAATAGCTGAGAAACTGGACATTAGTACCCTGTAAAGCAAATCTGTAACTTAATACATCATACTTAAAAGGACTCTAATTTGGGCAAAACAAGATTTATGTATGTGTTTCTTAGATTATTATGTTAACTAAATTTATTATACTCTTTTTTTCCGTTCTTATTTTTTATTAGTACATGTTTGCAAACGTAATGATCATACTCCTCATGGGGTATTGGCACATTTATAACACATCTCAATTCTTATTTCATTCCCTGCCCTCTCCTTCCTCCATTTTTTGGTTTCTATCCTATCTGCAAAAACTCTAGTTCCCTATTTCCTAATATATATCTTTTTATTTTGCTCTTTCTCATAAGAGAGAAACCATCTGACACTTAAGTTAGTGCATCTTTTATTATGCTTGCATTATTTTTATTTTATGTTTGCTTTGCAAAACTGCTGTCTGTATTCTTCGGGGGTATGACTTCTGACAGATAACCTGGAGCAAGTATCTTGAAATGATAAGACTTTCCCTTGAAGACAGACAGAATATGACCCTGACTCCCAGTATCCAGAGAAATTCCTACAGTTAACATTAGAACCTACTGCAACCACTTCAAGATTAGGTCATATAAATGACGTAGGTGTTCAGACATCTGAGAACTGGAGACCAAAGTTCAGGAAGAAAAAAGGAATCAGAAAACAGACAGTATTTTGGCTCTTGCCCTCTGAGGTCAACCAGGATCCAAGGAATGAGACGACCCCTGTAACGGGGGCCTGAAATGCCTGAGTCAACCAATCTCCTGAACAGGAGATTAGACTTCAAAGGATATGAGTTAGGCCATGTGCATTCTGCAAAAGTGTGTCAGTGTAGGGAAGTATGTACTCGTGCTTTCTAGGAAAGCCATTTGGACAAATAAGACCATGACCCATTCTGGCCAATGACACAATGAGTATCAGAAAAGAACTGAAAGAACCAAAACTCTTCATGTATCCCCCAAAATAATCTCTTAGGAACCTTGACTGATTTTAATGGTAAAAAAGTTAATTTTATCTATTC
>NW_004524712.1:1837509-1839216 GCF_000260255.1 Octodon degus
ACAATGATTTTCTCTCTGTGTGTGTGTGTGTGTGTGTGTGTGTGGTCCTGGGGATTGAACTCAGGGCCTTGTGCATGCTAAGTAAGAGCTCTACCACTGAGCTGCATCCCCAGCTTCTGTCACAGCAAATAAAAGGACTGAGACAGATGATCAAAAATGCCTGGACAGACATCACCTGATCATCTCAGTGGATGCGGAAAGAGCCTTTGTTTATAGCTGTACCATCCTGCCCATAGCACAGCATCCACAGGGCTAGTTAGACTCATCTTCATGGTCTTTTTGAGACAGTACATTCTTCATTCTCATTTCATGAATTCCCCCAAAGCCCATTTAAGTATAGAAACAGTTTATGCTTAGCTGTCCACAGGTATCTGTCTTTCTATGGTAAATCAAGTCAGGAACAAGATGAGTGACACCACTGACAACTGTGTGATTAAAGAATAGATCAATTCCTACCTTCTATTTGGCCATCTTTTCAGAAATATGGCTGTCCCGGTGGCAAGTGGGGCTGGTCTAAGCCAGATTCTGAGAGCTATTGTAAGTTTCAGAAATATAATCAGCTGATTGTTGAACAGGCACAATTAAAACTTAATTCACCAACTGCTGCTTTGTAGGCTAAGGCAGGAAGACAGCAAATTTAAGGCCAGCCTGGGCAACTTAGTGGGACTTTGTCTCAAACTAAAAATTAAAAACGAATGAGAGTAGGGAATGTAGCTCAGTGGTACAGCAAGCTTGAGGCCTTAGGTTCAATCCCCAGTCTCACACAATATACACAGGGTGATCAAAAAATAGTGAATGTTTAAATTTTTTAAAAATATTGCAGTAAAAAATATTGCTCAGAATGGTAGGATAAGGGGGCCGGGGAGATGGCTCAGTGGAATAAGCGCTTCCCTGGCAAGCGCAAGGGCCTGAGTTCAATCCCCAGTTCCGCAAAAAAAAGGTAGGGTAATGTGTTTAAGGAACAGTCCTTTGTGCATGCAAGGGGGCAATATGTCTTTTACTCTGCATTTTTTTGGCCAGCTCAGCTTGCCCTGAGGGCAGGGCTGGCACAGCATGTGGTGCCAGGGATGGAACCTTGGTCCCCTGCGCCTGCCTAAGCTTGCCTAAGCAGGCGCTTTAAACCACTGAGCTACCTTGCCGGCCCCTAACTTTACATTTTAAAATTTAAACATTCATTGTACTAAAAATATTTTTAAATGTAAACATTCATTGTGCTAAAAACATTATACTTTCCTCACTAGATCTGTGTGACTTCTAGTTCTTCCTGCAGTCAGAATGACGATGAAAGATTAAGTGTTTTGAACTGATTCAGAAAATGGAAGCAGCATAGTAGTGTAACTAAAGTTACTCACAAAAGAAGATATTCACAGCTGCTTCAGAAAGTGGCAAGAGTGATGGAATTAGCTGGGTATCTAGCTCAGTGGCACAGCTCCTCCCTGGCAAGTGAAGGTCCCGAGTTCAATTCCTGGTACCAAAAAAAAAAAAAAAAAGAGAGATGGGATTAGTGTTTTAAAAATGAGAAGGAAAAAAAAATGAAGGAAGTGCATTCTGAGGGGGATTAATAGCAATTTGTCTTTAATAATTAAAAAAAAATTAAATATCCCCTGTTTATGTTGATCATGCTTTCCTCAGTATGACAAAAAGGTTACATTAAAAACCAAAGAGAAGGGGCTGGTGAGATGGCTCAGTGGTCTAAAGCACCTACTT
>NW_004524712.1:1839341-1847979 GCF_000260255.1 Octodon degus
AAAAAAAAAAAACCAAAGAGAAAATACACAAAACCCTTCCTAGCAATTTTACCAGTCTTTACCACTGTCTGTGCCTTGAAGGTCGTTTAGTCTGTAGCTCCAGTATCCCGGGACACTGAATGGTGTGCCGCTGCATATCTTTTCCCACCTGACATTTAGCAAGTTCAGCCTGGTAGCTTCAAATGGCCATTTTTTACCACAAAAATGTGCAAATGCTATAAATACTAGTCCTCCTTTTTCTCTCTTACCCCACAAGCCAGTTATTAAACATTCATTAGTACATAATTGGGAAAAACCCATGGATTGGTAACTTAGGAAAAGTTGATGACTAACTTGTCTTTAGGGTTCTGAAGCCCTTCAGATCCTCTAGCACAGGCACTCAAGCCTGTCAGACAAGGAAATGCAATATTGTATTCAGTACTGATTGGGATTATTCTATGCCACCTGCTATGGCTTGGATCTGTCGTGCCCTCCTCAGGCTGACGTGCTAAAGACGTATGTGGTCCTCTCCTGTGGTGCTGTTGCGAGCCGGTGGCACCTTTAGGAGGTGGGGTCTAGTTAGCGGAAGTCTAGTCATGGGGATACTCTTGAAGGCGATTTTGAGACGCTGGTCCTTTTTAATCTTTTTGGCTTCCAGGCTGTTGTGAAGTGGACTATATATTCCCACCCTAATTGAGGTATACCACACCAGGTCCAAAGCAACAGGGCCCAGTGACCACGATCTGAAGCCATAAGCCAGAATAAATCTTCCTTTTTAGAAAAACAGCTTTCTCAGGCATTTCCTCACAGTCCAGAAAGCTGGCTGATATAGTCTGATGAAGTTTACAGTAAACTTTCCATGTGCATTTCCAAACCTCTGAGTTCTATCACCTTTGTGCTGAGTTTAGGTCTTATCCTGGAATGCTCACTGAGGTCAGGTGCTCAGCCCTGGAGCCTGCCAGGGTGCATCCTTGGCCAGAACTCGTGTCACTCTGTGAGCCTGAGGCAGGAGCCTGTCTGCCCTCATGTAGGTGAAGGTAGGAGGGGAGAATTATCAAGGAGAATGCAAATATTTCATGAAATTTTGAGAGTACATAACTGTTCTGATGTTTACATTACACAACAGACAAATGGAGAAGTTTCATGGAGCAACGCAGGGCTGGCCAGGAGGCTCCCCAGGTCCTTGGGTCCCTGAATTTAGGCTGGAGGAGGGACGCAGAGAGATTTCAGGAGTGCCAGGAGGTCCTGGTTGTGGTAGTGGTGTGAGCTGCTGCTGGGACTGCAAGCCACATGACGTGCATGGGGCATGTCTTGTGTGCTGGGATGAGAGATGAACAAGGCGCTTATGCCTTCACGAATCATGCAGGGTCAGGCCTGACTGCATCTGCCTGAGAACCTTTTCCTCCACCCCGCTCCATTCACTCACAGCAGCAAGACAGGATCAGTAGTACTAGCCTCATATTACTACACTACACTACTTTTAAAAATGTGTACTACTTTCAGTAAATATATAAGATCTTACCATACCCTGGTGAGGGCCCTCTGAATCTCTTCGTTGGAGCCTGAGCTCCATTGGCTGCTTCTGTGATGATTTTTTGCCACATTGTACTTCAAGCATTTTGTACTAAGAAAGCAATTAAGTTTTACTTTCTTTTTGGAAGCCTATCATATCAATTGTACCAATGTTAATTAAAGTGATGCTGCTTCCCCACCTTAAGTTGCTGGTGCGCTCTCTCCCACCCCCCAGCCCGAGAACAATGCACAGTGCATGCTGTTGAGCTCCTGAGCACCTCCACAGGCCTCTGTTTGCCTGTGCTGGAACAACTGTGAACAGGATCTCAGGACCATCTCTGGCCTGGGAGTTTGGACAGTTGGCCTTCTGGAAGGAGAACCAGGGGGCGAGGGCCAGGGAGTACACAGAAAAGATCCCTAGAGCCAGGCAACGCACCAAGGCCTAGATCATCCCATCCACAGCATTCTGGGATTAAAGCTAAATGGGAGTCCCAGAAAGGATTTACTAAAAAGGTTTTTTTCTTAGCAGATACAATGATTTCTATTGACATATGTCCATTCTTATTCATGACATAAAGTTATTAGTGGAGCTTCCCTATCTAATGAGGTCACAGGTGACATCTTTGAGCCGAGATCTTGTCCTCTGCTCCTTGGACACCAACAGGAGGCTCTTGGGGCCTAGCAAGTCTTGGGTTCTACTAGCAGAGTAACTGAGTCAGTGTAATCCTTGGAGCTGGGTTTAAATTTGCCACTTACCCTCTTTGTCACCTTGGCCAGATTTTTTTCCTCACCTATACAAGGAAATGTTAATAACTGCTATACAGGATCTTGTGAAAGAGTCATGTTGAATAACATTAATCCTGAAGTACTACAAACTTTTAATTCACATCTTCTGGTGAATTTTTTTTTTTTCTTTCCGGTACTGGGGATTGAACTCAGGACCCTGCACTTGCCAGGCAAGTGCTTATTCTACTGAGCTATCTCCCTGGGCCCCCTTCTGGTGTTTTTAGGTGGGATAATGACAGTCTGTGAGACTCCAGTGCTGGGCTAGGTAATAATTACACTTTGTACCTTCATAGAGTATGTCCCCCTTTCAGTGAGTTTCCAGTTCTTGAGGTTGGGGAGAGGGTACAGAGGCGAGGAAGAAGGGTGACTCTTACAAGTGCACATCTAGGTAAGAAGAGGTCCTGGGCCTAGAGTGTGCCTACAGCCTCCGAGAAGCCTGACACCGAAGCCACAAATGTGTTTCTTGAAATCCGTGTTTTAAAATTCCCTCAGGTTTATGAACGCTAGTTGGACCTGCATCCTGCCTGGAAGATGAATCCAGATCTGTTATGAGTTAGGGCTTTTGGAATAGCAGCCCGACTGTCACTTCCATGAGCTTGGAAGAATTTGGACTCTCCATACTGGGGGAAGTCATTTCCTTAGGTACGGAAAAAGCATCGCACAGTATGCCACACTGGTCGTGGCTTATCAACCATCTGTCCTCACATTATCTTTGGATAAGTCACACGATTCCCCCATTTAAAAGCTTAAAAAAAAAATCTGTGAAGATCAGCTAGTGGAGGAGAGAGCAAGCCAGTGAGGCAGGTAGGACTTGGGTTCCCCTGCAGGCGCTGTGCTCACACTGCCTCCTGGAAACTCAGCTGGCCTGGGCTCCCATTGGCTGCCATGCTCAGCCTGGGATGATAAAGCTGGGGCAGCTCTGACTTGGCTGCTGTTGCTCCTAGGTCCTGGGTACCATGACTGCGGGAAGGTACCTGCTGCTCTTGCTGGGCATTGCCCTGCTGTCGAACTTCATGCAAGGTGAGCCTTTGGGGACAGCCAGCATGAAGGCTGGGCAAGTGGACTAACTGATGCTGCAGATTATTGCTGGACTTTGAGGATGTGAGGCGCAGGAACCAGGCCTGTAGAGGCAATTGGCACACTTCATCACTCGCACTTCTTTCTCTTTTTTGCTTCCTTCACCTTGGGCCCAGCCCACTCCTCTCCTCCTCCTTCAGGCTTCTCTTTTCTCCTGCCTCAAATCTAATCCCCAATAGTCCTAATTCCTCCAGCTTTCCTGCATGTAGCCCTGAATTTGAAGTGGAAAGGAGACAAGGAAGGTCCTTTGCAGAGGATGAAGATAAGCCATGAAAGGACATGGAAGAGGGGTCCCAGAAATGGGACAGTCCCTGAAGCAAGCCCTATCTCTTCCTTCCTGAAGCCCCGTTTAGCCTGGTAGTGTGTGGGGTGGGAATCCTCTAGCTGCAGTCCAGCAGAGCCTAGCCAGAGCATGAGGCCTTCCCTTAGGCACTTGCTCAGGGGATGGCCGTTTTCCCTTTTCAGCCTCAGGACCGCTGCATTGGCCCCTGACCAACGCAGCTCTTTCTGCTTTTCCAGCTCTGACATGTATCCAGTGTGATCTGAGGAATGCTGATGGAGTTTGTGAGAAACAGGAGAGCTCCTGCCAGACTTACGGCAGCCAGAGGTGCTTCCTGCGGAAGATCTATGATGGTAGGGAGTGTCTACTGTCAGGATGTCCCTTGCCTGGACTTGAGGGAGGTGGCCTTCTCAAGAGCAAGCGGGGCTCTTGCTCCATCAAAGAAAGAAAAGGCTTCTTAGGTCTTGGTACCCAGGTGCCATATTTTGACTGGGCTGACAGACCTGTAAGAGAAGAGAATTCTTTTTTTGGCAGAACTGGGGATTGAACTCAGGCCTTTGTGCTTGCCAGGGAAGCGCTTATTCTACTGAGCCATCTGCCCAGCCCTGAGAAGAGAATTCTTGTTGAGGGGTCTCTGGTGGTCATCAAAGATCTGGGTAAACATACTCAGAAGTGACAGAAGTTATACCACAAAACCCCACTAATAGCACTTTTGGAAAGCTAGCTGTCTGCATGTGGGTAAGATTAAGGCTGGAGATGGGCTCAGGGGGCCACCTCAGTCACCTCTGAATGGCTGATATCCATTCCCGCCTGGGAGCCTGGCTGCAGGGCAGTGTGCTGCATCTCCTCGTGCACTGAGTCATGGATTCTGTCAGCACAGTTATTGTTTGCTCCTGTCTTTCTTCCTTTCCAGACGACAAGTTCCAGTATGCTCGGCAAGGCTGCAGTGACCTGTGCATCCCCATGGCCCTCTTCAATAAGAAATCGAAAGTGCAGTTTCTGTGCTGTGATAACGCATCTTTCTGTAATAGGCTCTAAAAGGTCCGGCCCGCCTCCCCGGCTCCTGCATTCCCCAAAACTTCCCCACTTCAGCCTTTGTTTGTTCTGCGGCCTCAACCTCAGGGCTGTCTTTCCCCAGCATTGCCCAAGACCTGACACCTGCTTAGACTCGGCATCAGGCACTGCTCTTTCAATGGCTCCATCTAGTTCAGGCAGAAGCACTCTTCCTGACCACCCCAGTGCTCCTGCCCTCTCTTCCTCCATCCTCCATCCTTGACTGGCACACAGGAAACTCTTCCTTCTCTTCCGTCCTGATCATTAGAATTATGAACATGCCACACCAGATTGGACTCCTGGCTTCAGTGCACCCTCCACCCTACCGAGGACAAGGGCTTTGGGTTCTAGCCTCTGCCCCCGTCCTGGGCATGCTGAGCACACGCTCTGCCCTTGTACCCCACCCCAGACCTGCATTTGTATTTTGGAGGCCAGTACACACTGCACTTCCTTACTCTTTTGGAAATGCTCCATTGTGTAACCTTTCACAAATAAATGCCATCGTGCTTGACTTTGATGCCGTTTGGATTTATTTATTTATTTATTTATTAATGGTAAGTTTTTCATTTTGTGGTACTAGGGATTGAAGGGCCTTCATACTGAGCTGTGTCCCCAGACCTTTTTGTTTTAAGTGTGTGTATGGAAAACTTAATATATTCTGAATGCAAGTTCTCTGTCAAAGATATATATTGTGAACATTCTCCCAGTCTGTACCTTGCCTCTCCAAAGTGTCTGAACAATAGATTCCAATGCATGTACATTACAATTTACTTTTTCTTTTTCTTTTTTTTTAATGCATTTAGTACAGGGGATGCAGAGTCTACAGGTTCTCACTAGGTACATCAGACTCATAGTGATCCTCCTGTTTGCAGCCTCCCAGGAGCAGCATTTCAGGCGCGCACCACCACACCCAGTCTCAATGGTGTCTCAGTGTGCCTAGCGGGTGGGGCCGGCACAGTTTGCTGAGGATCGAATTCTGGCCTCTGTGCTCTGCCTAAGCGGGTGCTTTAGTCTGCTCAGCTATCAAGCCAGCCCTTTTTATATTTTCTAAAGGTTTAAATATGTACTAAACTGATGCTGTGTTACTGCTCCATTTTTCAGAAAAACTCCAAATTTAAGGTATCAGAGATAAGCATGGCACATCAATAAAAAATATACATCAGAGCTACCTAAGATAGGCGCGATTAAGAGCTACTGTCACCCTTCAGCACGCAGCAGCCCCCTTGCTAGGGTTGTACTAGGCCTACCAAGACAAGCTGGGAACATCAACATCATAGACACACAAGGGTCATTTCTGGGAAGTCCTTATCCAAGGAAAAGATGGAGGCAAGTTAGCACAAGATATTTTTTTTTATAGATATACCAAAATGAAAATCTCTTAAGAGCAAATGTCTTTAGTACATGAAAGGGTAACATGTGGGATATGACCAAACCGTACATATGCTGTCTGTGACCTCCGAGGTCATTTGCCTGAATTCTCACTGGGAGCCAGTGGAGCAATGGGGTGAGCTTTGCTGGGAGATGGTGTCTGTGGTATGTGCGGCAGTCTGCAGGGGTGAGAGGTGTAGAAGGCAAATAAAATACAGTGGACAGACAACCAGAATGCTGACGCTCAGTGGGACTCTAGGGAACCACTGTGTCCTGCATGGTTCCCACAAGCCTTCAACTATCCATTGAATTTCAAATTTCAGGAATGCATCACACAGAACTGATTTGTTAAACATCACCCCTCCCTTGCCCTCTGCCCCAGCCTACTCCCCTGGCTTGCACAGCAGGGAAGACCTGTTGGGCAGAATCCCTAACACTTTCAAGGTAGAATTCTGTCTAGCCCAAAAGGGTTCCTGCTTTAAGGGTTTCAAGACACTAGACACTGCAGCTTTCTTAGTATCAGCGACATTTGTTTATTTTTTTTTTATTTTTTTTCCCATAATTTTATTGAGAAACAAATAGCAATGAGACAGTTTCAAACCAAATTGGTAGGACAGTTTCAATAATCAACACATTGCATACATTCTTCCTAGTGGTTAATTGCTGTACAAGATGCAGACATAATATCCTATTTACAAACACCATTAGAACAAATCCCTCTATTCATTAAGAGAATGTAACTATATATTTATCCTAACCACTTTGTACATTATTCTTTTTTTTAAATGCATATTTATTTATTTATTTATTTAGTGTGTGTGTGTGGCCAGCTCAGCCCACCATGGGGCAGGGCTGGCTGGCATGTGGTGCTGGGGGATCGAACCGTGGTCCCTGTGCTTTGCTTAGCTTAGCTTGTTCTAAGTAGGTGCTTTAGACCACTGAGCCATCTCACCAGCCCCTATCCTAACCAGCGACATTTGTTTAGAGCACATTCAGCTCCAGGAGCTGCATGATTGAAAGCAGAGGGTCTCACCAGTTGCCCCAATTCCATTTCGGCAGCCTGGCCAAGGCGTTCACGTGTTGGTGGGGTCAGTCTCAAGGTTCCTTTGGCCATTGTAAGTGGCAGGTCCTGGGAGAGCTGGGGCACCTGCCGGCACAGGAGCAGGGCGCATGGCGCCTCCACAGCCACCTGGCTCATCTGTGTCTCTTGTTCTCTCCCATCAGGGAAGGTTCCCTTGAATCCCTCCTGCTGTCGCCGCATCAGCTCTTCTTGTTGCCACCACATCTCTGCTTCACAGAGCCTCTGCTCCTGTCCTGCCTGAGCTCCAGCTGCTTTCGTTTTCGGACCTCTTGGCTATGCGGCTCCTCTATTCCCAGAAGTTCCTCTTGGCGCCTCATCAAACTGCGCCTCATCAGCATCTCCTGGTGCTCATGGCGGGCAGCTTCTGTCCCTATGTCCAGCTTCTCACGGGCCTCCTTGATGTTGCAGTCCACCGGATCCCTCCATAAGCACTTTCCAGCACTTGGTGTATCTTTATTTAAAAGAGCCAGGCTGTGCAAATCGAGGCGGCTGCTTTCCCCTCTTGTGAAATTGCTGGTTTTTCATAACAAGCCTCTCTGGAAAGCTTCACCATCATCTAACTGGTCCACAGGCTCCAGTCACAGGCCTAGGAAATGTGGTTAGCCGGAAAGACCTTTCACTGCATCTGTCCAGAGCTCTCGGTGCAGCTGGCTTCCCTGGGAGCTCAGCATGCCTTTTCCTGAGGTTCTTCCTCGATCATCCGCAATGACTACACCTTCCACCTGGCCAAACACAGAAAAGGCTTGTTCTAGTAGTAGGTTTCAGACTGTAAAGGATGCACTATGGCAGGGAAAGCCCATGAGCAGTTGTTTTCCACTGAGGGCCCTATTACGCAGCTCTACTTTGGCAATCTCTGCAAGGGTTCATGCTTTTATGTAGATAAAGCCAAAGCCTTAATCCTTCTAAAGGAAAACTTCTCCTACTTTCCCCTTATTCTCTAATAGTTTCCTCATTTCCTCCTCAGGGATATCAGGGGCAAGACTGCCCACAAAGCGACGGCTACATCCGGTAAATGTTTTCTCTTCTGGTTTCTTAAAACTCTTTAGCTCAATAGTCAAACCTTGATATTGGCTACTGGCCTTTTGCCCATTTGCAGGTATTGGTGGTGATGGCTGCTGGTGCTGGTGCTGGTGCTGCTGGTGCTGTGGTGGTGATGCTGAGGATGCTCTGGGAGTGTGGAGATGCTCCAGGAGTGTGGAGATGCTCCGGGAGTATGGACATGCTTCTCCAAGCTAAAAGTTTTATTACTCTGCATTTTTGCACCCTCAACTTGATTGAAGACAGCAAAGCAAAGTGCCTCCCAGTTCTAACTTCAGTTATTCATAGTCCTCTCCTCAGAGTAATGGTGACCTACAATTTTAATACAAATTTTTTAGTTTCTTTTATGACTACTATGGACTAAATGTTTGTTTTTCCTTGAAGTTCTTATGTTAAAAATCTAATCCTCAATGGTTCTTTTTTTTTTTTTTTTTTTTTTTCCATTACCGGGGATTGAACTCAGG
>NW_004524712.1:1848658-1850528 GCF_000260255.1 Octodon degus
TTTTTTTCTAGAACCGGGGATTGAACTCAGGCCCTTGCGCTTGCCAGGGAAGCACTTACTCTACTGAGCCATCTCTCCAGCCCCTCCCAGCATTAGAACTGCAAGAAATAAATTTCTGTTGTTCATATTATTTAACTTCCAACTATTTGGAGATTTTGTTATCTTTCTGTTATTCGTTTCCAGTTAAATTTCAAATCCTCCTGTTTTCAGCCTCTTAAACATTGGGATTATGGTCACACGCTACCACGCCCAGTCTTAGTCGCTGTCTCAGTGTGTGTGTGTGGGGGGGAGGGCTGGCACGCAGAGATCTAACCCTGGTCCCTGCGCCTGTCTGTCTAAGCAGGCGATTTAGTCTTTCTTTGTTTCTTTCTCTCTCTCCTCCTCTTCCTCCTCCTCTTCTGGCTCCTCCTTTTCCTTTTCTTCCTCCTCCTCCTCCTCCTCTTTCTCTTCCTCCTCCTTTTTAAAAAAGATGTATTTGGTTGCTGCAGGGTCTCACTGCTCAGCTGGACTCGTGGTGGTCTCCGGCTTTCAGCCTCCCAAGCACGGGGATTGCAGGTGTGCGTCACCACTCCCAGTTCCAATCACTGTCTCAGCGTGCCCTGGGGGCGGGGCCAGCGCGGCACACCTGGGAACGAACCCCGGCCCCTGCGTCTGCCTAAGTAGGCGCTTCAGCCTGCTGAACTATCTGGCCGGCTTTTTTTCTTTCTTTTTTTTTTTTTTTTTTAATTTAACACAGTTGCCTTAAGGAAGATAAAACCACCACAGATAGCGTGAGGAACACTATAGGGCTGGCCAAATCGCTCAGCAGAGGCGGGGGAGGGCGGTCGATCCCCGGGCCTGTCCTTCTGGCTCCGCCCCTGCGTGTGCTGAGATGGCAGTTGAGGCTGGGCGTGGAGGCGCATGCCTGTAATCCCAGCTCTTGGGAGGCTGTAAACAGGCGCGTCACTATGAGTCGGATCTAGCAGTGAGACCCTGAACACCCTGTAGACCCTTCCCTAAAATACAGACAAACAAACATTATAAAGTATACCTTAAATCATCTTCTAGGATAATTAAAAATATAAACCATGATGCCTTCTCCATTTACACTCCCTTGTATCATTCCTTGCTCGCTATTTTTACTTGTGTGTGTGTATCCAAGTTTCTACTGGCTCTCACATTTCTTCTATGTGCAGAATTTCCTTAACTTTTCTTATAGCACTCTGCTGACAACGAATTAATGATATCATCTTCTTTTGTCTAGCAAAATACTTACTTTATCTTCCTCTTTAAAAATATTTTTGCTGAGAATAGAATTCTGGCCTGGGTTTTTCAGTGGTAGTTGTTGTACCATCTTATTTTTTTCTAACAACGTTTGGAAGCAGTCACTCCAATGAGCCAGAGCATAGTTTCTGACGAGTATCCTAGAGCAGCCTAATCTTTGGTCATCAATTAGAAGGCGACTTTTTCTCTTGATGTCCTCAACATTTTCTTCTCATCCCTCATTGTTTTTTCCACAGCTTGGCGATGGTATTATTTTCAGTATTTGGGTTTCTTTCAGCTTCATGGGTCTATGTTTTACATTTTTTATTTTTTCTGAAAAATTTGGGGTATTATTATCTAAGTACATATATACTCTTTTTCTCTTTTGTCTCCTCTGGGAAGCTACTCGTATATGTTAAGATGTTTGGTAAAATCCACAGTTCTTGGACAAAAGCGTTCTGGGAAATGAGAGTGTCTCTGTTGTTCTCTAAGCAGCTGCTGATAGGTCATGTAAGTTGGTACGAAACCATGTGGGGTGCAAGTAGAGTGGGGCTCCATATGGTCTAATCTGTCTCATCAGTGGTGGAAAAGAGTTTATTGCCAAACTCAAAATAATTTAGAATCGGGG
>NW_004524712.1:1855963-1859566 GCF_000260255.1 Octodon degus
TGCCTCAGCCTCCAAGTGCTGGAGCTACAGGCATGAACCACCACGCCCGGATGGAATGCTGCTTTTAATCAAAGTGGAGGGGGCTTCCTAAGAGGAAGAAGGCCTGCCCTGTGCCTGTGCTGTCTGCTGGGAAAGGCAGCTGGCTGGGAGAGCGGGTGGCTGGGGCTGCACAGAAAGAGGCTGCCAGGCTTCCCAGGCTCACAGTATGGTGAGAATCTAGAGGACGCCAGCGAAGTTGGTGGCTCACAGCCTGTTCATTGGTTCTCATCCAGACAGTGTCTCCCACAGGTTCTCATGGACAGTGCTTCCCTCAGCTCTGAGCAGGACAGGTGTCCCGGCCACCCTGTGGCTCTGGCTGGAACCTCCCCCTTTCTTTGGAAGAAGAAACAAACAAGGAACTTGTCCGTCTGGTTGCTTTTGTTTCCTAGTTTTCCTATAATCTCTTTTTCTTGATACACGAAATTTAACTGAAGGAATAGAAGGAGTAAACTTAATGTTGTGTGTCAAAATAGCTTAGTGATACTGTTCGCCTTTCCTTTTTTTCTTAATCTTTCTCTCTTCCTTTACAGTGTAGCCTTTTCTTCTAAGAAGTTCCCAGGGCCTTTGTGCTTCTTAGCCACAGGGAAGGTTTTATGGTGTATGTAAACAGAAGTTCTTAGAGGACAAACTCATTCTGTGACTTTCTCAACAGGAAGTCCAAAGTCTTGGGAGAGGATAGGAGGGCAGAATGCTTTTGAGAGCAACTTGGTAGAAATCTAACTCTGCTCCCCACTCGACTTCTATTACCCTGATCTGAGCCAATATCATCTTTCTACTGGATTAATACAAATGCTGCCAATTTGTCTCTTTCCTCATAGGGCTATCGACTGAGACTGGGCGTGGTGTCGTGCGCCTGTGATCCCAGCGCTTGGGAAGCTGAAAAACAGGAAGGATCACTAAAGGCCAATCTGTGTAGTGAGACCCTGTGGACACTGTACTAAATACGTTAGAAAAATTAAAAAAAATAAATTTAGGGATAGGGAGTAGAGAACTTATCTAGCATGGATTTGAGCTCCTGTACAATAAAAAAAAAAAAAAACCCAAAAAACCAGGTTGGAACACTTCTCCCTCAAATGCTTGAATGCTGTCCCTCTGACCAAATCATGACCAATTCACTGTCTCATGTTTGACTTAAATGTCCCACCCCCAAGGAGCAACACTTCATCTACTGTTAGCTGAACTCTAACCCACCAGCATAGAAGCAACAATAACAGCTACAACAACAGCCACAACAACAACAACAACAACAACAACAACAACAAAATAACCATGAAAATAGGAATAATTTATTAAGGGAAGATCAAGAAAATAATATGTCCTGTGTCTCACTTATTTTAATCTTTCCAGTGTTATCTTTTCAATGAAGTCTGCTTGTGTCAGACTAGTGAGATCATACCTCATGCATGTCTTGATCACCTCCCCCAAGAACCTCACGATGGCAGTGTACAACCTTACAGCTTCTTCTATGTAATTTACTATTGGGTAAAATTCCAAGCAGAGAATGTTTTAAAAAATTTCTTTCAGTAACAGATATCTCTTGTTGAATTAAACATTTATCATTTATTAAACATTGACATTTATCTCTTATAGTTGTCCAGAAGGAAGATAACACAGTATCCCTCAATCCTTACTTGTGTATTAGGGATCTTTCAAATCACAGTTCAGGTAACTGCTAACACTTGTACCCGCAGCATGAGACCTATGCACACATCTCTTGTGCATACCCAGGAGAGAGCTTTGTTTCCTTTAGTCTCCGAGGTCCTCGTGCCAGGTAGACACAACTTAATAAACAGGATCTATTTTTGAACTGTGAGCACAGGTAGGTAGTAACACAATTGTCATGTCGACTTCTTCTTCTTTTTCTTCTTCTTCTTCTTCTTCTTCTTCTTCTTCTTCTTCTTCTTCTTCTTCTTCTTCTTCTTCTTCTTCTTTCTTTTCTTCTTTCTTCTTCTTGAAAGAATTGAAAAAAAGATGAGTGGCATAACTTCTTACCATGCTACAGGAAAACTGAGCTGTTAAATTTACACAAACTTACATTCATTCACCAAGGAGAAAGAAAAAAAAATAAATACTCTCTTGACCTTTAATTTCTTGAACATGAGGAAGACAAATTAAAATATAGTACATGATAACTGAATTGTATTGTCCTACTAAATATTAATACCTTTTACCCTGAAATTAAGCTGAACATTACTTTCATCAAATAAAATTTCACAGACCCCATTATGTCTTCCTTTTGGCATTTACCAAATGACAATGCATAAGGGTATTTAACATACCAAATACCATCATGTGACCAGTTGAATATATCAAATCATACGTTTTTCAGATCTACTATTTGTATTCTTTGAAAATACTTTCTTGGGGCTGGGGAGATAGCTTGGTGGTCTAAGCATCTGCCTGGCAAGCACAAGGACCTGGGTCTGATCCCCAGTACCACATGCCCTGCAGGCCCTGGAACCCTGAGCGCACCTTGCCTGCTCGAAACCAGACATGGTGGCACACTCCTGTAATCCCAGCACTGAGCAGGCTGAGACAGGAAAATCACCGAGTCCAACTTTGTAGTGAGACTCTATATATAAAAAAAACATTTTCTGTGTGATCTTACAGTAAATAATATTTCACCACTATGTGTATTGGCTGCCCATTTTCTCTAGATGCTTTTTTTTAAATTAAATTTTTGTTAGTACACATTGTCAGCACGTAATTATAGTCATCGTGGGAGTCAGCCTATGGGCAGAACACGTCCTATTTCTTTTTATGCTCCCTCCGTCTCTCCATCGCTGCCCATCCGAGAGAGAGAGAGATCTCCCTGTTCCTGTTATCTACCTTTCGTTCTTCGAGGCCCAATTTTGACTGAGTAAATTCTCCTTTGGGGCTGCGTCTGGAGGCACCGGCACAGTTAGTGGCTGTGCTGCTCATTCGAGGGTACTCGGGCAGCTTGTGCTCATCCGCGCACTTTGTCCAACTTGCTCACCAGCCTCCTGTTCTGGCTAGAAGCAACTGTTCCTTCCTGACTTCAAAATGTGCCCTGAAGCCCACTGGACTCTTGACTTGCTTAGCATTTCTTTTATGATTTCTTGCTACCTGGCATTGTTAGAAAAGAAAAGGACGCGGCAGCCTGCAGTGTTCTGCCAATGTGGAGCTCACCCAGGTCTTAGATCTGGCAGGAGCGCAGTGTTTAACCTTTAAGAATGCCTCACCTGGGGGCCTCTGCTCCCCTGCAGAGCACTTACCTTTCTCTTTCAAAGTCTGTGGGATTGAGGAGATTTTAAAGATATGCAGGCTTTTTTTCCTTGTTTTGCATACTGTGCATTGAACCAGGCTATATAGTTCTAGTCCTTTGTGTTGTTGATTTTATTTTATTTTATTTTTATTGTTTAAAAATAATTTTATGGAGAAACAAATAGCAATGAGACAGTTTCAAAGCCGTTTAGTAGGACAGTTTCAATAATTAATACATTGCATATTGTTGTCCTCATAGTGGCTATTCATCGTACAAGATGCAGACATGATATCCTGTCCAAACACTATTAGTACAAATCTTTCTACTCATTAAATTAA
>NW_004524712.1:1861256-1862408 GCF_000260255.1 Octodon degus
TTTTTTTATGTATTTATTACAGGGTCTACAGGTTCTCACTGCACAGATCAGACTTATAATGATCCTTGCTGTTTTTCAGCCTCCCAAACGCTGGGATTACAGCCACGCACCACCACGCCCAGTTTCACTGGGATTACAGGCACGCGCCACCACACCCAGTCTCACTCACTGTCTCAGTGCACCACGGGGGATGGACCAGCATGGCAGGCCTGGGGGATTGAACCCCCGGCTCCTGCATCTGCCTAAACAGGTGCTTTAGTCTGCTGAGCTATCTGGCCAGCCCTCCAGTGGATATTTGATGACAGCTGACCTTTCCCATCTCCTTTGAGAAAAAACTCAGACCATCCTCCTCCATCTGATTTTTAAATTTCTTTTTCTACATTTCTTTACTTCTTCCCTGCCATCGTTTGCTGCCTCTTTTCTCCAGTTGAAGTCTAAAGACACGGACACGTGGTATGACTGAAGCTGAGGGAATAACTGGGGAAATGAAAATAGCCTCTGATGTTTGATGCACAAGAGTTGTATTGATGAAGGAGAGAGAAAGCAATGATGTGTTTAAAAAAAAAAAAAGGAAAAAGTACTAAGTATATCTGTCTACCCACCACAGAAAGAATTTGCGAAAGAGCCCTTCCATCTCGAAGGACCCCCAGCAGGAGAATGCCTCTGGGCCCGGGACAGCATCCTTTGCCTCATCAGGCGCACAGATTGTGTGGGGAACCTACAGGGGAGGGAGCAGGGCCTCATGCGGGCTGCAGCCTGCTGCTAGAACTCACTGCAGAAGTCTTTATCTTGGCAGCATCTGGCACTTGCAATGATGCTCTTGCTGTGAAAGCCAAGCGTGGCAATGTTTTCATTTTCTCAGGGTGGAGGGCAAGAGAGCCACAAAGTCAGAACTCATCCTGAAGCCTCTTGACTTCTTTTCTTACGCAACTCCTCCTACTACTGGCTTATCTTACTGTCTCAGGAAAAAAAGGCCTGCAAAGCCTGTGCATCCTGTCTTCTTCTGTGGGTCTGGCCCTCTGGGCCTTGCTACTTTTTGTACTTTTTTGCCACTGCAGTTGCCAGACCCATGCTTAGCCTTTCAGGGAAGAACAGTGTAATATACTTACATGGCAGCCCTACCTCCTACTTACCATTGATCTTCCTTCCTTC
>NW_004524712.1:1862983-1865687 GCF_000260255.1 Octodon degus
TTTTTCAGGGTACAAATTCCCTTCCCCTAAAGGTAGTGGATCTAGGGTCTAGGAGTCTTGTCTTTCTCTCCAATGCAGAAACAGGAAGAGAAGTCAAATAGAAGACTGGTGCAAAGCAAAAGTAATTTTATCATATGTATTGCAAGAAATGGTTAAGAGCCACAGGACTGGCCGGGTCCAGAGGTGGGACACTGATGAATCTGGGGCTTCAGTTTTATTTTATGAGGTAGTGGTCCTGTCTCCACCCCTTTGAGGGTTGACACTGGATTCATTAGGTATGAGCTTATTGCTAGAAGTTTTGTCTTGTGGGCCAGTAGGAGAATTTGGGTAGGCATGTTAATTGTCCTAGGAAGGACAACGTTGCCTGCACAGAGGCGGGTGTCAAAAGCATAGATTGTCAGCTCAGCTGTATGCTGAGCTGCAGTTGCTGTCTCCTTTCTACTTCTCATAGGGGTCTAGTTCCCTAATCTAACTCTACTTAAGGGTCTCAGCTGTCCCTACAGCAGGTGATGTGATGCTGAAATGCACAGACTCTGCATGCTGCTGCAAAGCGCCTAGGGCAGAGAGCAGCAGGGGGCAGGTGCTGAGAGGGTGCTCTGTCCCAGGTCTCATGGGCTTCCTTCATGACGGGATTATGGTCATGTATTCTTGACCCAGATACTCCAGGAGTCATGCAGTGTCCTTGCTGGATTGCGTCACGAGGCACAGGATGCTCCTGTGCTCCTCTGTGTTGATGTTCATCAGCATATCAAGCTGTTATCCAATTCTCTACTGATGCAACCGCAGACCGTATACCTCTAAGACCGTGCAAATATCCTGCTTCTTATCAAAAGCCTCCCCTTGAATTTTTTTTTTTTTTTTTTTTTTCAGAACTGGGGATTGACCTCAGGCCCTTGTGCTTGCCAGGAAAGCACTTAATCCACTGAGCCATCTCTCCGGCCCCAACAATGAATTCTTGCTTGGACCAATCTCTGCTATTATGTATGTAATATTATTTTTTCCCCAACTCCAACACTTTCTAATTGGATCAACTGGCATTAAGCATTTATCCTAAATGAGAGCCTGGCTAATCCTCCATTGTTATCTCTATTTTGCCATTAATTTATTATCAGTATAAATTCTATATTCATGTACTTGTTTTACAATTCATCATCATCATTAATTATTTTGGCACTAAAATTGTCTCACATTTGGCATAGGAAGCCCCTTCCAGCTGGCGCCTGCATGCAGGTGACAGGCTCCCCTCCTCCTCATTTCCTTACTTTTAGGCATCACAAGTTCCCTAGGTTTATCTCACACCATTCACGCTCCCATTCTCAATCAGCTATATCTCCACAGAGCCACAGTTCTTTTTTTTTTTTTTTTTTTTTTAAACAAAAGTAGAAGACAAACTCTAAATACTACGCATGTTCACTGGATAGTGGGGCGCCTTTGTTTCTAGGCCTTTTTAGTGGACAGAGCTAGGAAAACATTTTTGTGTGTATGCATGTACATACATACACATTATACATACGTATATATTCATGCCCTTGCATGTACGCATATACATATTCCTACATGTACTTTTTTTTTTTCTGTATTCAGGACAGGGTGTACAGGGGCTACAGAGTCTCACTACATAGATCAGACTTGTAGTGATTCTCCTGTTTTCAGCCTCCCAAGTGCTGGGATTACAGGCACGTGCCACCACACCCAGTCTCAATCACCGTCTCAGTGTGCCCTGGGGCAGGGCCAGCATGGCACACTGGTGATTGAACCCCAGCCGCTGAGCTCTGCCTAAGCAGGTGCTTTAGTCTGCTGAACTATCAGGCCAGCCCTTACATATGTACATTTTAGAAGCCATAATTTAAGCCTCCAGTTCTAACTCATCCTGGCAGGTACTTCTCTCTCTCAATCTCCCTGGCAGATTGCCATTTTAACTCTTAACCTTTTGAGTTAAGTAGTAATGACTTCATTTGAATAAAGTGTTTTTGTTTTCCCTTTTAAACATGGTCCCTTTAGTCCCTTCCTGGGGCTAAAGCAGCCCTTTCCAAAGACCTGGAAGAGGTGCCCACACTGAGATAGGGATGAGCAAACCTTCACAACTTCTTTCCGTGCCTGTCTGGAAATTTATGGGGAGATGTTGTGAAGATTGTTCACCCACCGAGCACTAAGACACATTCGTTGCTTTCAGCTGAGCCATGGTCCAGTTAGGAAGTCAGGCGCAAGCAATTTCGTCTCTATGTGGCATCTGAACAGAGAAAGATAAGAACCAAGCGATATGTGAGCTCAGACTGCAAGCATGTGAGCTGGCCTAGGGGTTCTAGAAGGCTTGTGCAAGTTGACAGCTAAGTAAAATATACAAAGATTATTTAGAACTAATTTCAGGAAGACCTGGACTATATAAGGCAAGTCTTGGTGACTAAAGGTGAGAGTGACTGTGAATTTCTACCTTCAAGGTCATTGAAAGCATTTAGGCTGGGAATTTAGGGGAAAAAGCAGAAGTCATTGGCAGGTTGTGTGTGTAAATGTTATTACTTCTCTTTTGAAAACGATGAATCCATTGGGCCAGCGGAAAATCCTGATGGCAGTGTCAACAGAGAGCTGGATAGAAGGGTCTAAATATCCAGAAAGATGTTAGAACCTCAGATTTGGGGCCATCAGCCTCTGCAATAGATGGCCACATGTATTTAATTTTTTAAAATTAATTTTATTTATTTGTGTG
>NW_004524712.1:1866467-1867764 GCF_000260255.1 Octodon degus
TAAGCGCTTCCTTGGCAAGCACAAGGACCTGAGTTCAATCCCCCGTTCAGAAAAAAAAAAAAAAAACAAAAAAAACCCCCGAACAAACAAAAAGTTAAAGATATATATATATCCCTCCCCCCCCCACCCCCGTGAACCGCGTGAGAAAAGCTGTAAGCAGAGGAAGAAACACCAGCAAACACTTGCTTTAAGGAACGCATGCGGGAAAATGAGGCGGAGCGGAGAAGGCAGGCGAGGACCAGCGAGGGGCGAGGAGGGCAGATTCCCAGGCGCAGAGCCGGCAGAGCGCAAGCCCTGGCGCCGGGCGGGCGAGCGGCAGCCAGCCCTGCTGGGTGCGGGTCCCGGGGGTCGTGGCGCAACTAAATCTCTGGCTTGAGGAGCGAGGGAGGAAGTGGAGGGGCCGAAGGTGAGGTCCTCGCAGAGCTTCGAAGGGAAGGGGCGCGGGGTGGCGCTAGCCAGAGGGGCGTGTGGGGCTGGGGCTGTCTTCTTAGGGTGTTTTTCTTCAATATACTTATTGGCCATTTGAATTTCTTTTGAGAAGTATCCCTCCAGTTCATTTGCCCATTAACTGTTTGGGCTATTTGGTTTTGGATGTTAAATCTTTTGAGTTCTTTCTCTGTAGTCCAGACACTAGTCTGTTAGAAGAGCAGCTATGAAAGGCCTCCTGGCGTTCTGCAGTCGACCTCGTGGTTCTGTTGTTTCTCTTGCTGGGTAGAAACTTGGATTTGATGTGGTCTTACTTACTGATTCTTCTTATTTCCTGTGCTATTAGAGCCCTCCTCACGAAGTCTGCCTGTGTCCAAGGCAGCAAGTGTTTCCCCTGTTTTCTGTTAGCAATTCCAAGTTTCAGGTCTTATACACAAGCCTTTACCCACTTTGAATTGATTTTAGAGATAAAGGTCCAACTTGAACTGTACAAATGGACAGCCAAATTCCCTGGTACCTTTATTAAAGAGGTTGTTTAGTCTCCAACAAAAATTTTTGGCTCCTTTGTGTGGAATCAGAAGGGTATAGCTGTGTGGGTTGCTTTGTTCTCTGTTGCATTGGTCCACATGTCTTTTTAAAAATTTTTATTTGATACAGGGTCTCACTATGCATTTCAGAGTCATAATGATGCTCCTGCCTCAGCCTCCCCAGTGCTGGGATTACAGGTGTGTGCCACAACACCCAGTTTCAGGGCCAGCAAGGTGAACCCAGGGTCCCTGGGGCTGGCATAGCATGTAGTATGGGGTAGAACTTGGGTCCTTGTGCTTGCCAGGCAGGCGCTTAGACTGCTGAGCTATCTCCCCAGCCCTAC
>NW_004524712.1:1868209-1869668 GCF_000260255.1 Octodon degus
AAGTGCTTATTCTACTGAGCCATCTCTCCAGCTCCAGGATTGTGTTTTCTAATTCTGTAAAAATGTCATTGATATTTTGATGGGAATTACATTGAATCTGTAGTCACCTTCAATTATTGTGGCTACTTTGTGTAAATTCAGTCAATCCATGAGCTTGGGAAACCTCTCTACCTTTTCGTGCTGCTTCACTTTCCTCTATCAGGGTCCTGAAATTTTCACTGTGGAGGTTTCCATTCCTTTCTTCTCTCTGTATCCTCCCATCTTTCCATTTCCCTCAGAAGGTCGTGATGTATAAATGATGACTAGTTTTAATATTTGTTTACTTACTGCTACTATTATACTTTACTACTATTTTTAGAAGCTAAAGCTTTCATTGGAAAGACAGAGGAAATGGTAAGAAAGTTTAGTTTTGGAAAGCTGAAAGCCAAGCCAGTGCCTTAGAAAAGGGAAGTGAAATTCTGTGGACAGGAGGCGCAAAATCTCTGGCTAAGAGGCAAATGACAATGACTGCTGCTCACAGGGCAGCAGAGAGCTACCCTGGAGGTGGGAGAGCTTTGTGCAGCTGGAGACAGCAGGAAGAGAGCGAACCACTGCTTCCATCTGGCCTCGAGTCAAGGTGGTGGGTGACCGCAGTGTGGCCTCGTGACACAGCCGTGTAGAGCAGAAGTTGGTGGGGTCGCGTTGCAGAAAAGGGCTGGATTTTATTTTCTTCTTAATATTGAGTGACTTATTTTATTTTTATTTTTATATTTAATTTCTTTTTTAAAAAATGAATTTGGCACAGGGTCTACAGGGTGTACAGCATCTCACTACACAGATTGGACTCATAGCGATTCTCCTGTTTTTAGTCTCCCAAGTGCTGGGATTACAGGCGTGTGCCACCACGCCCAGTCTCAGTTGCAGCCTCAGCAGGCCCCAAGGGCAGGGCCGGCGCAGCACACTGGGGATCGAACCCCAGCCGCGGTGCTCTGCTGAAGCAGGCGCTTTAGTCTGCTGAGCTATCTGGCTGGCTTTATATTTCATTTCTTCTCTTTAGTTTTTTATTAGTACATGTGTGCAGTACACAATGACTGCATTTGCAGTGGGCAGTTGGTAGATGACTGGACACATCTGGTTCTGGTTGCCCTTTACTTCCCTCTCACTCTCCCTTGTTCCCCTTCCCAGTTCAACACTCTCCCTATTTCCCAGTATCCATCATTTATTCTGGTTCTGATTTGTGCCTTGAGTTTCTCACATGAGAAAGAAAACAGAAACCATGGAGGATATTTTATGTTTCCTTAATTTTATTTTATTTTTTGTGGCTGGCTCAGCCCACCCCCAGGGTGTGTGGTACCAGGGATCGAACCATGATCCCTGCACATTTTGCCTAAGTAGGCACTTTAGACTGCTGAGCTATTTCACCAGCACCTGTTTCTTTAATTTTAAAGGCCCTATTAAGCTCTAAATTAAGGTATTTTTA
>NW_004524712.1:1871503-1884526 GCF_000260255.1 Octodon degus
GAAATGAAAAATACCCATAATCATATCACACAGTGGTAACCAGTGTTCACACCTGGCTATGAAAACCTCTACACATTTTCAAATGTGGAAACATGCAGGTGCATTCATGCATGTGTGTATATGGGTGTGTGTGTGCATGTGTGTGTCCTTTTTTTTTTTTTTTTTTTTTGAGACAGGGTCTCACTTTGTAACCCGGGTCGGCCTCACGCTGGCAGCAATCCTGCATAATCTGCCTGAGTGCTGGGTTTATGGCTGTGTGCTCCTAAGCTGGTTGTCTGTGTGTTTTGTGTACAAAAGTATTGCATGTGAAAGGGTGCCCTGCAGTACATGATTTTGAAAGAGGTCTTTTCCCCAGGTGGTTAGGGGCCTGGCTGAGCATGTAGAACAGCAGGCCTTGGCCTTTTCTGAACTTTGGGGTGCAGAAGCAACAGAACTACGCCAACTCCTCTGCTTCAAAGTGAACTATATTCCCCCCAGTTCGTGTTGGAACCCTAACACTCAATGTGACTATATTTGGAGATGGGGCTTAGCAGGATGTAATCAGTATTATCCTGGTCAGTCCCTACTCCTACTGGACTGGTGGCCCTATAGAAAGGGAAAGATCTGGGCACGGTGACACATGCCTGTGATCTCAGCACCAGGGAGGCTGAGGCAGGAGGATTGCCACAAAATTAGGCTACATAGTGAGTGCAACACCAGCCTGAGCTATGTAGTGAGACCCTGTCTCATAAATGAATGAATGAATGAATGAATACGTAATTAAGGACGAGACACTGGAGCTGTTGCCTTTATATGTACACAGAACAGATGCCATATGAGGACACAGAAGGTGCCACCTACGGTCCAGGAGGAGAGGCCTCACAGAAACAACCCTGCTGGCCCCTGACCATCTGTTTAAGGCCTCCAGTCTATGGTCCTGCATCACCACGGCCTGAGAGAACTCCTGCACCCTCCAGAGAAACTTTGGCTCCATTTCTGGTACTCCATGCCCACCTGCAGCACAGTGACTCCGCGCCCTGACAGCATGCCCTGGCCTCACGAGCTGAGTTTTCCCCGGGCTGGGCTCCACAACCCAGATTCCCAGGACCTTGTCTAACACTGACTTTGGAGAGGTTGGGGCCAAGACCTTTGGGGACTTTTTCCCTCATTGTCCTCGAGAAGTTAGATTCAGTTTCCTCACCTCTTCCAGGGACAGGAAGGAAAGGGGTCATTGAAAGGGGAAGACACTTTATGGCCCAGATTGCAGCAAAGGCGAGCCACAGAGCAAACTGTTCCCCATAATCACTGGATGGAGTCCTGGATGTGTAGCTAAGTACCATAGCTGGGTGGCATACACCGCAGAGCTTTGCTCTCCCACAGTCCTGGAGATCAAGGAGGGAGCTGAGTCAGCTCCAGAAGAGGGCCCCGTTCCTGGCTTGCAGCGACTGCCTTCTCCCGTGTCTTCAAGTGAAGTGGGTGAGAGCGAGTGGGCTCTGCTCTTTTGTCAAGGCACCATTCCTATCATGACAGCCCCCACCCCATGGCCTCCCTCTTTTGAAGGTGAGGTTTGTGGGACAACTCAGTCCATTTTACAGTGGGCAGTGACTGCAGGAGGGAAAGAAAAGGAAGATGGGGATGAAGCCGGAGCAGAAGGGTCTCTCGGAGCACTTCTGCTCTTACCCAGGACAGAGCAGTGGAGGCTTGTGCTGACACCAGTCAGGAGACTAAGCCAAAGACTCCAGGCCCTAGTCTGAGGGCCTCACTTGCTTCTCCTTCTAGGAACTCTTCTGGCCTGTTGCAGTTGTCCTCCCCTCACCCTCCCAGCTGTGACCATGTGCAGCAATGTGTACCTCACATACCACTTGGAAGTCTTGGCTGCAACAGTGTGAGGCTAGGAACACCAAGCTAAGGGGCCTGCAGGGGAGTGGGGTTACATGGAGCCAGAGCAGGGCAGGAGAGGCACAGAGGCTCAGATCAGGGGTTTCAGTAGATGAAGTAGACCCCACCCTGCTTGGGGTTCCTCCATATCAGTCCCTGCTTTGGCTGTCTGATTCTTTCAACAGCAGCCTCTATATCCATCTTATCTTTTAGCTCTAGGCTGACTAGGATGGGAGTGAGATGGAAAAGCATGTGGTGGGAGATGGGAGGGCAGGGAGGAGGCCGAGCCAAGAGAAAGCAGGATTTGGCTTTTGTAATGTGAGGAGGAAAAAGAAGTGCCACTAGGTAGAGGTGTTTGTGTATGTGGGAGAAGGAGAAGATATCAAAAACACTAGATGAATAGGAGGGGAGACTGGGGAAGGGCCACTCTATTCAATCTTCAGCTTCTTCCAAGTCCCAGTTTTATCTGGGAATTGTGCTAGGGAAATAAAGGTAACAGCCATGACACAAGTAACAATATGGCTGTCTCTTATTGAGCAAGTAGAAGCTATCTTCTTATTTAATCCTGGCAAAATCTTCATCGATAGGTTGTTTTACTGCTTTCACTCATCACAAGGGACAAGAAGTGTTTCCAGGGAAGTTAAGGAGGTGGGCCAGGGTTGTTAGCGCTGGGCTCAGGATTTGGGTCCACGTCCAATGCATTGCAGAGCTTGTGCCCTTATCTACCTCATGCTGTGCTGGATGCAGCCTGCACTGGAGATTCGACGGGGACTGTGGTGGGTCTGGAGGACAGAAGGATTCTGCTGGTCCCAGTAAGAGAACATGGAGAAGAGACTGTTTACAGCGGGAGGGAAGTTGGTCTGGATGACCCGTGAGTTCCCTGCCGGCTCTCAGAGGTGTGGAGGCTTGCTGCAGTTAGGCAGCTCCCTGCAGGCTAGTTTACGGGCGTCTCAAGTCTTCTTTTCTTCAGTACCTTGGAGAGCGCCATGGCTTGGCGTTCAGGGTCAGCCCCACCCAGTTCTCACAGATCCTTGAAAGTATCTCCCACCGCAGACTGAGGCAGAGGCAAGGAATGAGGGTGCCCAGGAGCTCTGCGCTGTGCGTCAGGGGAGGAACGTGAGACTACTCAGGAGTCAGGACACTTTCAGGGATGACGATGATGACCTCTCTGGGCCCAAGTGGGGAAGAATGAGGGTGAGCTCAGGGGAGTTGTAAGGAAAGTACTGATGTGAAGTGAGGTGTGTGTGGGGTGGGATGGGGAGAGAGGAAGAACAGACCCCAAGAATATGCTCAGAACACCACAGAAGTAGTAAAAGAAGTGAAGTAATAATTTTAGCTTGCATTTTTTAAAAGGACTGAGATGGACTCGTATGTAAGGTCCCTTTGTAAGCACATTACATTAAACATTCCCAACTATTCATTGCGCTTTCTTGATGCCTATGGAAGGTGACATAGTTTTTAAGAAAAGGAAACAAAAGGAAAATGAACCTCGAGGAGGTGAAGTTTCCCCTGGAGGGGAGTTTGATGAATCAATATTGGGAAATTGCTTTGATAAAGTAGGTCTTATCATGGGACCGCTTTGGACCTGGCATCTCTTGCTTTCCCCCTGGGAGGCTGGTGCTGGCAGCTGTAGCCTACAGTGTGTGACATCACAGCCCCCTGGGGGAGAGCTGTTTTTTTTTTTTTTTTTTTTTTTAAGACTATCTGAAGTTTTTAATCCTTTTTTAAAGGTTACTAGATCATTTTTGATTAAGAAAACTGTAGAAAGTTAGTAACTGCCACAAGTGAATGCCAGGTGGTGGCGCCTGTCAGTTTTCCACAGAGTCCTGCTGTGCAGGCTGTCAGAATGCACTACGCGGGGTCTCTGCTCACACTAGCTGGAATCATTTGTGGCAGATGTTAGTCCAAAGGTCACTTTTCCCCATATTTCTTTGTAAACTCTTCAGCATTCTTACAGAATTTTTTACGGTCCTTAGAGTATTCTTCAGCTAGGTCAGCCCGGAGCGTGTGCTCAGGCTGGGGGTCATTCACCAGTGCTATGAGGGACTGGACTCCTTGGTCAGTCTTGGTCTCTGGCTCCCAGTTCTCAGCACTAATTATGGGCAGGCAAACTTGCCCTTTTTCATCAATGTTTGGATGACAGATCTTTGTTTTAAATGTGATCTTTGGTAGTTTGAATGGATGCTCTGCTGGAAAGTTGATTTCAATTCTAAAGGCCCCCTTATCATATGGAGGGTTGCTAGGAACAGTAAGCCCTTGCCAAGGCAATAAATTAGCTTCATCAACCTGGATGTTATGGAAGTTTTTCATTCAACATTTGCGGATCTCTTCAAGCTGCTTCATCGGGCTCCTGCTGGCCGCCATCTTGGATCTCAGGAGGGCTGGTCTGCAGAAGGAGGCGGTGGTCACGTGGGGTGCACGCAGCGGAGTGATCTGCACACTGCGCATGGCTGGAGGGGCGCAGTGGCTCAGGCTCGACTGAGCACACTAGAGAACAAGACACCGGGGAGTGACTGGTCGAGACAGGGACCCTGGAGAGGGCTTGGTCAGGCAGCAGAAGCCTGTTTGGATTTTAGCTCCAACGTCACCCTTGGTGGCTCTGGCCAGTTCCGGGGTTCCATATGCTTCATCCCCCCAGGACCCCTTGGCTGGCAGGCAGTCTGAACTGAAGTTTCTTTCCATTTCCTTTTGACTTATCTTCTCTCTGCTCCGACCTCTCCTGCTGTAATTATTTTTTTTTCCCATTTTCAGTAGCACATTTACAGCACATAGTAATGACATTCACCAAGTATGTGCGCATGTCCACAACACATCTTAACTCCTGTCATGTCCGCTTCCCCTCTCCTCCCTGCCCCTCTGTCTCTAGGTCTCCCTCCCATTTGCAAAATTTCTTTCCTGTTTCCTATTATGTATCTTTTATTTTGTTCTTTAACTCATTTATACTTCGGGTTTTCTTGATAAGCCAAGTGATATTTAAGCTTCTGTGTCTGATTTATTTCACTTGACATTATGGTCTCAAGGTGCATCCATTTTTTTTTTTTTAACAAATGACCTAAGTTTATCTTTCTTTATGGGATAGTAGTACTCCAGAGTGTGTAAATAGCACATGTCTTTATCTGTTCATTTGTTTATAATATATAAGCTGCTTCCAAGATTTAGATGTATTGTTGCACTGATGTTACCAGCCAGGGACCTTTGAATCTCATTAGGGTTATTCACAGTGAACCGGATGCAAAAACCAGTATAGAAGCGCCCTGCCTGGATCCTGAAGCTCCCTCAGAAGTAACATAACGGAGGAATTCGTGCACCTCAGCTCAGTGTGAGGAATTCTGCAGGCTCATGCTGAGCTCTCTGAAAACTCTAACTGTGGCCTAACCCAGATGGGTCCTCGTTCACACAGCCAGCACCTGTGCGCCAGCACCTGCCTTCGGGGCCCCAACCTCAGCGCGCGTGGCCTCTTAAAAAAAATTAAGTGGCCAAATTCCATAAGCAAAGGGAACTGACTGCAAGAAGTAATGGGTGATTCTTTTTGCTTTCCAGGGCCTGAGATGCTACCTGGCTCCCTTGCTCCCGATATGTCCCCTCGCCTGCAGAGTCTTCCCACTGCATCAAATGCATTCTTTTTGGCTTCACGCAGGCTTTCTCTCCACAGCCACTAGCTCTTCCCTGCACACTGACAGACACCCTCCATTCTTTTTTTGTTCTGCTTCTCAGCTTCTTTTCTATTATGGGTCAAAAGAACCATTTCTATCTCTAATTCCCATATTCTCACACTCACTCAGTTTATTTTCTCACTTATATCACTTCTTGTTTTCTAATCAGACCAAATCAGAAAGAGGAAAATTTCTCAGAAAAGATAATAGATTGATTGTTTGCCAGGTAGATGGAAAAGAAGTGTAAATGTTGGGATAATTTCACACATCACACTGCTAGATTTGGATTATAAATAGATATTTGCAGACTATGGGCACATTGACTGCTAAAATAATGACAGTTAGGCTGTTGTTATGGTTTGTGTCTAGTTGTCCCCCACCCCCAAAGTATCATGCAATCATGCAGCAGCTTCTAGAGTTTGTGATTAATTCATGAACCAAGGCTGGGATTATGGCTGTGAGTGCTACATCCACCCTGGGGTGGGTAATCTGCATTACAGTATAAGGAGGGGAGAGGGGCTTGTTAGCTGCCCCAGCCACTGCTCCTCCCTTTGCTCTTTACTGTTTTCTGCCACCACAAAATGTTGCTGTCTGCCATGTGCCACGCTGTCTGCCATGGCCTTGGAGCTAGCTGAGTAAGGACTGAAACTTTCACTAACTGTGAGCTTAATAAACCTTTCCTTAATTCTGGGTGTCAGGTATTTTTGTCCTAGCAACAAGAGAAGAAGCTAAGACAGCTGTTGTCCTTGGAACTGAGTGATGAGCAGTAGGAACAGTATGGAATGCTAATAAATACTAAAGTTAAAGGTTTTGATGAAGAAAACACCCAAAGAATGCGGGGTGCTAGTCAGATCAGAAGGATAACCCAAAGGAACAGCATCTAGAGTTCAAAACACCCAGAAATTCTAAGAGGTATTGATGAGTTAACATTGTCCAAGGACTTAGACACTATTTGATGAGGGTGACCCTAGTCATCATCGATGACATTGGTCAGAGGAAGTTCACCTGGAAAGAGGAGGCGGAAAGCCGATTAGAGTGAACTGAAAATTGGGTGTGATGGTGCATGCCTGCAATCCCAGCATTTAGGAATAAGGCTAGAGTTTGTGAAAGCTGAGGCAGGAGGATCACTGTGAGGTTTAGGCCAGCTTGGGACACATGATGAGTTAAAGGCCAGCCTGAACCACATAGAAAGACTCTGTTTCAAAATAAATACTTTTTTTTTTTTTTAAAGAAAGGAGCCAAATACTAAGCAAAGGCTGGAGATACGGAGATGTAGCTGAGTGGCAAAATGCTTACTTAGCATGTGTGCAGCTGGGTTTAGTGAAGGCAGGACATAGAGAGAGTGCATGTGGCCAGCTTTCTGAAGAAGCTTTGGCAAATTTCTGTCTGCTCTTGTTCTTTCTTTTCATTAACGTAGAGTTATCTTATGAATGTAGGGCTCCCTACTTCATCTTTCATTATTTTTGAAACTTTATTCTCTCTCTGTCTCTCTCTGTCTCTCTCTGTCTCTCTGTCTCTGTCTCTGTCTGTCTCTCTCTCTCTCTCTCTCTCTCTCTCTCTGTCTCTCTCCCTCCCTCCCTCCCATCTCTCTTCTCTCCCCCCTCTCTGTTCTTGTCTTGATTATGTTTTATATTACTCATATTTCTTTCCATTGTTTTTCTCTCTTGTCTTCCATTCCCTTCTTTTTATTTATTTACTTATTTTTTTTCATTTCCTTCTTTCTCTATATCTTTTAAAATAGAGGTTAAAAAAACAAAACAAAACCCTTCTGAACTTTTGGGGGCCTGCCCATTAGCTCAGTTGTTTAAGTGACTGCTTCAACAAAGCAATCAGGATGCTGTGGGTCTATTCCCCACACCTGCCCTGAAGGCATTCCTGAGCCAGCCAGCCAGCCAGCCAAACAAACAAACAACCACTTCTAAAATAGATGTTAATATGAAAATGGAGGATGTTCTCATTACTTTATTACTGAATCCATTAAACAAGTCTTTCCCCAGTTTAGAGCTGAGTGGTGATGCCTGCCCATAAGCCCAGCTACCTGGGGGGTAGAGGGAAGAAGAAGGCAAGCTCAAGGGCAGCTTGGGCAACATAGTGAGATCTTGTTTCACAATAAAATTTTTAAAAGGGTTACAGTGCAGCCCAGCGGTAGGGCACTTGCTTAGAATATGTGAGGGCCTGGGTTCAAGCCCCGGCTCTGCAAAAAAGAATATCTTTCTCCACTAGCATGTGCTTCTGTTTGATTTGAAACATTTTATTTCCAAGAAAAGTTTTAACAAACAAATTTTAATGTTTGAATTATTGATATTAAGTATGTTTGTCATGGATGTTTTTTAGGTAATGAGAACAGAAAGGCAAGAGACGAAAGTTGACTCTGGCTAGGTCTGAGTTTTGTTATTTCTCTCTGTATTAACACAAAAGCTCGGCCACAAGTAGAAACGATAAGCAAACCCACATTCACTAGGTCACAGAGGTCAGCTTGGCTGGTCTTAGTCCAGGGAGTCAGCATGACGGAGGGACCTGAAATCAGAACTTACAGTGTTTTAGAGAGACTTTGTAGCACAATTTGTCATAGCGTAACCTTGAAACAACCCAAACACCCATCACCTGGGGAATGGATAAAGAAGATGTGGCATTTTTGTACAATGGAGTATTACTCAGCTATCCCAATGATAGACTCAAGGCTTTTACAGGTAAATGGATGCAACGCAAGACCATATTCATAAGTGAAATAAATCAGACCACATTATTGTCTTGCTAGTGTACAAACCTGAAAGAGTAGATGAAATCTGAAAGTTATAATAGATACTGTGAAAGAGAAAAAAATCTATTCAAAGGGAAGGGACAAAGGGAAGGGATAAGGGAAAGAATGAATGAATGAATGAATGAAAGAAAGAAAGAAAGAAAGAAAGAGAAAGAAAGGAAGGAAGGAAGGAAGGATATATTTATGTATATATACAGGATGTCTTGGACAATTGTATAACTAACTTCTGCTGGTTTATTGAGAGGAGCAGTTAGTGTTTTGTTTTGTTTTGTTTTTTCCCCTCTCCTCTTTAAATTTTTATAACTTTTTGACTGGTTTTGCATGTTTATATCTGCTAATCTGAACAACTAATTTGAAGACAACAATATACAATATAACCACCATTGTTTAATACCTATTACTTGTTTAGTGAAATTCTACATCATTTCTTTCTCTTAAAAAAATTTATGTATTTGGTTCAAGGTCTCACTACACAGCTCAGACTTGTAGTGATCTTTCTGTTTCAGCCTTCCCAGCGCTGGGATTACGGACATGCCTGGACTTGGTGGCCAGTTCTATGGGCCTGGGACGGGGCTGGCACAGTGTACAGTAGTAGGGATCAAAACCCTAGGCAGACACTTAGACCACTGAGTTATCTCCGTTGCTGTCTGTATCATTTCTATTTTTTTTCTCTTTATTCTCTTTAAAAATAATAAAAAAGAAATTTGATTGCACACACATCAGTCACTATCTCACACACAACTTCCCATGCCTTACATCACCCTTCTTCCGTGTCCTCCACACATCCCCACTCCTGTTCTTGGGAAGGTGAATTTGAGGTTAGGCCTCCTACTTCTACGCTTGATTGCCTCATGAATAACTGTCCCCTCTGCAAAGCTCTTTGCTTTAGTGAACGGATACCGCGTGGCAGGGAAAGTGGACCTGATTTGGTAACAAGTAGCCCTGGCAGCTTGTGTGTAGCAAGTAAGTGTCTTTGTATATCAGAATGTCCAAGAGCCAGAGTGCGCCCAAGCACAAACCATGGACTTTGGTGACAGTTCATGAATTGTAACAGGGGTACAGGATGTTGATAGTGAGGGAGGCTGCGTGGGGACAGAAGATGTACACCTTTGTACTTTCCACTCAATTTTTCTGTGAACTCAAAACTGCTCCGAAAATAGTCTATACTCACATATAAACACATACAAAAACCTGGTAACGTTGGCCAGTGCAAAGTCCTGAGTTTGATCCCCAATACCAAAACAAACAAACAAATAAACCCCTGCTCATTGTAGACAGTTTAAAAAATAACAAAAACAACCATGAATTAAATAACAAAAACAACCGTGGTCAGTGGTCGGAGCTGGAGCTGAGCCGTGCTCCGCACCAGCAGCTTGTCCAGCATCCTCAGGAAGGAGATCCTGTGAGCAGGAATGACTCTGAGGGTCACTCTTCCTGGGTGCGGGTCTATGCTAGCCCCCTGGGGAGGCTGGGCTGGACTGTGCAGAGTGGGCCTTTGATCTGAGCCTGTTGGTAAACTCAGGCTGGCCCACTACTGACTCTTATTCCAGGACTGTCACAGGCTCCACTGCATTTTCCTTCTGGGCGGGTCCCTTAGAGCAAACCCTCTTTTTCTTCAACTGGTGAGGAAACCTGAGGGGGTGGTCTTGAAGACGGCTCCTGGGAGAAATTGTTCCTCATGATATACGCAGGTGACTCGGCTCACAGGGCCTGGGGTCCCTGAGCTCAGGCCTGCCTCACTCCATTGCTCCTATTCCCTGCCCACTACTCTCAGGCAAAGCTCGAGCTCACACATGACTTAGGAGAGTTGAGGCTACAGAGCAAGAGGCAGAAAAAAGGATCCCAGGCAGAAAATTCTCCAGGAGGTGAGGCTGCTCCGGAGGAGCTGATGGTGATGTGTGCGGTCGGGCAACAGGACAGTGCACGGCGGCAGGCCCATGGACCGATCAATATGGTGGCCATTACCAGTTCCAGGAAAGTGCTTCTCCACAGTGCACATTGCCCACTAAACACACACACCCGGGGAATCCCGACCAGGTTAGCAGAAGGCCATGCCACATCCCCTACCTAGCACAGTAGAAAATTTATGAAGGTACCTGTGATAGTAAATCCGCTCATCAGCCCTGTTATGTCTGTTATGTGAAATTGCAATAGAATATCACAGACTAGGTAACTTATGAGGAATAGAAACATATTTGTCCTACAGTTCTGGAGGCGAGGAAGTCTGAGTTCAAGAGACCCTTGTCTGGTGAGGGCCTTGGTGTGTGTCATCCATGGAGGAAGGTGAAGGGCGAGGGAACAAGAGAAAGCAAGAGGGACCCAGAGGCAGTTGTTTCTGGGACAGAAGCAACCCTATTCCCAGGATGTTAACATTAATCCATTCATCTTACGGGTCGTACACGGTGGTACTTGGACTAGTTTTCCAACACATTCAGTCCAGTAGTGCTATATCACAGTGTTCTTGAACCAGAAGTCATTTGGAAGCAAAGTGCTGCTCACCTTGTCCTATAGCCTTGGGCAGGGACCATGACTGCTCAGAATAAACAGGGGTGAGAGGCAGCTGGGCTGAGGCAAAGCAAGCTCTGCTCTGTGTGTGGAAAAGGGAATAGATGTGGCTGTAAAAGTCATCAAGGTGTAGAGGACTTCAAGGGCGTGTGTGTGCACTGGGGTGGTGTGGCCTTGGAAGAGATACTTTAAAAAATTATTTTTAAATAAAAAACCCCTTTTATTTATTTATTGATTGATTGATTGATTTGGTACAGGGTTTCACTACACAGCTTGGACTCATAGTGACCCTCCTGCCTCAGCCTCCACGGTGCTGGGATTATAGGTGGTATACACCACCACGCCTGGTTTCAGTGGCTGGCACAGCGGCACTGTATGCTGTACGGGGGATCGAACCCTTGTCCTTGTGCTTTCCAGGCAGGCACTTAGACTGCTGAACTATCTCCCCAGTCCTGGAAGAGTTGCTTTTAGGCCAGAGTTCACAAAAGAGAAGGGTGTCCCCATACTGAAGCTTTCTTTATTTGCCAGTTCCAATTTTAAATACAAATTTGCGGCAGGAAGTATAACTCAGTGGGTATATCACATGTTTGGCATTAGCAAAGTGCTGGGTTCAATAAACAGCTCCCCCCAAGTGGGACATGTTTTTCTTTATAATAAAGTAGAAAAAAAGAGCAAAGAATAACACAAGAAACAAGACTAACAAATTATTGTACTCCAAGTTTACTAAGAAATTTATGGACAATAATCTCATACATTTCTGACTTTAGGATTTAAGTGTCATTAGCTTTTCTGTTTTCTTAGATAAAGCAAGAATTTATAGATGTGATAACTCATTACCAGATCCTGAGCCAGTGAGTGCTAGCATCAGGTTTTAAAGCTACTGGGTCAGAGTTGGAGTCTGTTCTGGACAGAACACGCTCCTGTTGGATCCCAGCCAACAGACGTTGCAGGGAAACCCAAATGGGCCACCTGGGACTGGAGGAGCACGTGATTCTGGACACCCACTGTCTGAGAGGAGAAGACTCCCGATCTAAGAGAGAGCCAGTGCCAGAAGTCTGTGGACTGGCCATGTGGTGCCCCATGCCCAGGACACTTTGGGGAATAAAACGATAGTTAAGTAATTCATCTTGGACTAAAGAAACGAAACAGGACTGTTAGCTTTTCCTGAACTTAGGACTCTAAGGGATGCCTTCATGGGCTCAGGATAAATTTAACACATGGAATCCACCGAGCCCCCAGTTCCTCATGTACCCCCAGACTTCTTGACTTCTCAATAGCCATGAAATTTTCAAACGATCTTGGGCCATGCACCGGTCAGCATAATGCTGTCGTTGGAAACTGTCATTGTTCACCTAGAAAAACAGATACAGGGACAGCGTAAAACACGCTTGGGAAGCTTTATGTTGGAAAGCGGATGAAGGGAGGGCAGCCAGGAATCTGGGAGAAGATATTCTGCTGCTAGGTGACCATGGCATTTGCTGGCCAAGACTTAACTGATAAAGTTTCTAAGTGATTCATGGATGGTATTAGACATACAAGTGGAGCAGTTATAGTCATTTAGCATCCCCATTTTGGGCCCCTGTAACAAGCCGTCATACTGACCCAGTGTCTGATGTGACAGCCAACTGCCCCCCCGACCCCACTGCCCACACCATCAGCAGTTGGAGCACCACAGTCCTGGCAGTGAGCACAGCCTCACAGAGGGCGGACAGGGGAGTGAGCCACCTGGATTTCCCCTGCACAGGAACAGGCTGGGCTCCCGGGCACCCTTTGCTCCAGAAGCTCCAAGGAACTGCCTGTGTGGGAAGCTGTCCCGAGCCTGGTGGTGGTGAGACACCCACTGGCAAGGGGGTAAAAGGAAGCTGCTGCCCAGGCCTAGCCACAACCCAGAGCGGAGTCTCCAGCCTGCTCTCCTCCTGCATGAGAGCAGCCTGACTGGTCCTCGCTGGCTGCTTTGTTGGGTCTTCCACCACCCAGACTGAGATGGACAAGGTCCTGATGGCTCTCCTGCTGCTGGGGGCTTCCCCTCTGGTCATCTTCCAAGGTGTGAGTGGGGCTTTGATGAGTGGGGGCCTAGGGGGAGTGAGGCTGAGGACATGTTGCTTGGGAGCAGACCTGGGGTGACGATGTGACCAGCCTGGGCTGTCAGGCTTTGGGGAAGATAGTGGCCAAGGTCAGGATTCAGGGATGATCTAACTAACAGGGAATGCAGGGCTCTGTGCTGAGTCCTACCAAGGTAGAAGTTGA
>NW_004524712.1:1885141-1887058 GCF_000260255.1 Octodon degus
GCATCTCCTTGCTCAGTGATGTGTGCTCTTTGGATAACTTCTAGCAAGGTTTTAGGAAACATGTAGACACCAAGCCTTTCCTCCTGATGTTCAAGTCAGCATAGTCATTGTCCACCATCCTTTTTTAGGGCTACTGTTTCCAGGCTGGTTGTCCACAGAACCCCTGTCATTGTTCTGCACGCAGGCACCATGTTGAAGGAATTTCTTCCCTCGGTTTCAGGAGAGTGTAGGTACAGAACTGGTAGTACAGGAAATTGAACTAAGCTCCAGGGAATGGAGTTTAAGGAGGCCTCATCTCTGTGTTGTTTAAGTGCAAGATCTCAACTTGGACCTGCTTCTTCATATCTCTGTGCACAACATCTCATCTCCTAGTATTTTTCCTATCAGCCTGCAAATATTATCTTGTTGGAGCTTATTTGTTTATTTAAAAAAATCAGTTTTTATGAGATATAATTAATATACCATAAGTTTACACATTAAAAGTGTGAACCAATTTAATGTACTGTCAGACCCCTAAGCCAAAGATTCCGTATCTTAATATCCAAAGGAAAGAATCTAATGAGAATACAAATGGCCCTAGAGTCAGTATGAGAGCACGTGGGGCTGTGCCTCATCCCTGAGCTACTCCGGCCCACAGTGTGCCCCGTTCACGCACCGCTAGGCTTAGCTTTCTCGTCTGCTCTCCCTAGCTCAAGCCACGCTATGCATGGTCTGCAGTGTATTCATGAATGGCAGGTGTGTGCAAGGCAGGGGCAACTGTACCATGGAGAAAGATGGTGGATGCAGAACCAGGGACATCTACTTTTTCAACGTAAGAGGTAATGCTGTTGTACAGTCCAGTGTCGCCCTTTGCAGGAGCTGTACACGTTTCTACTGTGGAGACCAGGCTGGGTGTGGGTATGGGGGATTCTTTCGCATGGAGCCCCAAGTGTTGCTTTCCGGCACTAAATATGAATGCTTTTGTCTTCCAGATGGGTTTTTCTACAACCACACTATACTGGACTGCTCAAATCCATGTAGGGCTTGGAAGCTGTACAATGAGAATCTGAAGGTTTCAAGCTTTTGCTGCCAAGGTCGAAATTTCTGTAATAGATATAAAGGAAAAATAGCAAATGAGAATATTATCTGACTGCCAATTTCTTTATGCCTTTCCTTTCCCGGGTGTCTCTGGGCTATCACCCTCTATCTATGCTTTGTTGAGGAAGCAGTGTCTTCATATAACCCCCAACTATGCCCTTTCCCCATTTTCCTGAACAACGGTCCCTCTGCCCCTTGCACTAAGCATTTCAGTGCATCCTGGCATTCTCTGCTCTCTTCATTCTCATCTGATAGCTTCCAGTTGCCTTCCTCGCTTTCCTCTCCCTCCCTCATAGTCACTGGGTTACTCTGGCTTACTGCCTGGCTTACACTAGTTTAGAAGAGACTGTCAATGCCCAGCCAGTTGATGGGCTGCATTGGATAGATCAGGAGTTGCAAGGGATATTGGGATACTCAGGAGACATGCCTCGTCAGCAGGATGGATGGGGAGGTATTAAAATTCCGGATGAAATCCAGGCTTGAGGCTGGTAAGTTCAGATCCACAGCTTTGGACACATTCCCAGAACCTATCAACATCTCCCTGATGAGCTGAGAGAGAGCCTCAATGAGTCCAGAGAGCAGAGGAGTGGGGTGAGGATGAGTCACAGAAGACAGAGATACAGGCTAAAGCATGAATAAAGGCCACTTGCTAGAAGATGAGTGAGAGAGACAGGAGGGGAGGCAGGGAGGAATATTTCATGTGTATCTTGTGAAGACTGTTGCATATAATTCACATTTGGTTGACTTTGAATGAGTTAAATTTTTTTAACAAATAAAATCTTACAAATCTACTTTTCTATTTCAGAACATCAAGTTAATATTTTTCATGGATTTTTTTTT
>NW_004524712.1:1887179-1889140 GCF_000260255.1 Octodon degus
AAAAAAAAAAAAAAAAAAAAAGGTAAACTCACAACTGGAGCTAAAAGGGAATGCTGTTTAAATCAACTATTGTGGAGTATGGTATAAGACAGAGCTTTGTTTTTAAATACTAAAAACTTGCCACTACAACTGCAATAATGTTGACAATCTCAAATTTCTAGCTTAAATTAAGCTGGGTCTCCTTCTATCTTGTTCCACCAATGGGACCCCAAGTGCACTATGGTGATGGGGACAGGGCTGAGGAGCAGGTTTTTTGTTGTTTTACAAACTGTCTGACCAGCCCATACCCACATAACCAAAACACATTCTGAACTTGGTTGAATATTTGAGAAACGCAAATGAGTTAACAGAAGAATAAAATAAAGACACGATAAGCCTAGTGACTTGCTTTCAAAAACTTCAATATGAAAAAGGGAGAAGAAACACAGCTTTCCAATGGACTAGCCAGTGCACGTGCCCCAGCCAGTGGTCAAGGTTGTGGTGTCAATGGTGGCAGGCTTCGTGCATACGCTTCTGTGGGTGGGAAACACATGGCCCCTCACCTCTGTGACCCTGTCCCACCACTGTGCCTACAACTCAGTTGACCCATAAGAAAACATCACTCAACCCCAAAATAAGGACTGCTCTCAAAGTTATCGTCCCATACTCCTCAAAACTGTGAATGATGGACCTCACAGGGACAATGAGAGAGGCTGCCACAGCCCAGGGAGAGGAAGAACACACAAAGAAGAACAAAACTGTGGTCCTGGGAGACAGAAAGGTGCTAAAATCTGATTTGGAGAGTAGTTACTAAGTATGGGCCAGAGATCGCTCATCTTTTGTGAGGAATACACCACGGCAGCATAAGATGTTAACCCCAGAGGACAGTGTGGGGAGCCCGAGAGGACTCTGAACTGCGTCTGAAATCTTTTTTAATTCAAAACTTATAAAATTAGATAAGTGAAAAAGCCATCCTGGACAATCATTGGAGAGACATATTGTTCTGATTTGGTGTGATAATGCGTGCACACATGTGCACATGCACAAACATATAAGCATACACATGCACTCCATGAAATGTATAGTAGGTTCCTGACTTATGAACGTTTCAGTTTCATACTTTTACAGGTGTACCGTAGAAGATTCAAGGGTGTACTGTGTAAGACTCACTTTGTCAGATTACAATTGAATTCAATTTATGAGCCTTCTGGACAGAAACTCTTTCATAAGTTCGAGGCTTACTGTATAGTTAACAGGATTTATACATAGAATGTGCAGCATGAAAGGCAACTATTTTTGAGACCTGGGACAAGGCCAGACAGTAGGCCTCACACTCCTGATTTGGCTTCCACCAGCTCAGAGCCTGCTGAAAGCTCGTTTCTACACAATGTCTATCTGGAGAAGGGTTCAGGGGAATCAGGAATCTGCTTTCAGCTGTTTCCTCTCCCTGAGATCACCAGAGCTGAACTAGCCACTGCCCACCAGCTTGACCAGGGCCTTCCCCGGAACTGAGTCCCTGCTAGTGACATCATCCCCAACTCCTCCTATCTCGTTAAGGGTCTTGGGGATGGGAATCATGAGGACTGGTGCGGGGATGACATTGGGAGTGGGTTACTCTGACTCCTCCTCCTATTTGGCCAGGTTAAACTGGATTTGCAGATGGCCCTAGATAAGAAATAAGCCATTCACCAAAGCTGGTTTATCTTGAAAAACCTTCATTTGCCTTCCTAGGAATCAGGCTGCTTTTAGAACAGTATCATGTAAGATAATTCCAGGTATATGTTCATAAACGAGTTTTGAACCACAAAAGCAATGTTTTCTTTCATTGAAATCAGTATGTGGCCCTACCCCTGGGGCACACTGAGAGGGCAATTGAGACCGGGAGTGGTAGGGCATGCCTGCAATCCTAGCTCTTGGAAGGCTGAACACAGCTGGATCACTACAAGTCCGATCTACATAGTAAGACCCTGTAGACCCTGTAC
>NW_004524712.1:1890370-1898945 GCF_000260255.1 Octodon degus
GTGACTCTCCCCAGGCTCACTTTAGATCATCGAACACATTTCTCTGTGGCTCCATAATCTTCTTGAAGGAATTTCAGATTTTACTTGAAATATTAACTTGGTTCAACATCAATCTACTGGTCAATTCATGTTACACCAATATCCTAAAAATTACAAGTCATATCATGATCTCAAATAATGAAAATATATTGTTATGCTCAATCTGTTTAAAAATAACAATAAAAATAGCAAGAAAACATTTTGGAAAAGACTATTAAAATGGAATTCTTTGCCCTGGTAAAGATCCAACAACTTAAAAAAATAATAAATCCAACAACTCCTTTAGCCAAACACCAATTTACATAGCAAACTTTGGACTTAATTGAGGACATTTTAATCCATTCCGTTTAAATTGGATCAAAAAAGATGAAATCTAATGGAACATCATGCAAACCCAAAACTATCAGAATATGTTAAAGGTTTGGCTTGTTAATCAAACACAAAATAACTCACCACTAATTTACTGGGAACTACAGTGGTATCTTGGTTCACAAACTTAATTCTATTCATGATTCTGGTCACGTACTCAATTGGATAAGAACTGAATCAGATTTTCCCGTGTGGTCAACATGAACCTGACCGTTGAATTTGATTTGGTTCTCATCCAATTAGCCTTGCAAACAGAATCATGGGAAGAACTAAATTCACGAGCCGAGGCCCCCGCTGCGTGCAACACAGACATTGGCAGCATGCAGGTCAGCAGCACAGCTTCCCTGTGGCCGTGACTCAGCACACACCGAGCAATGGCAGAGTCCTTCAGCTGTCAGTCCTGTGGAAGGATGAGAGTGCTCTGACCCTGACCCTGCTCTGGGGATTGTATGCGGCTCCTGGCAATGCTCTCGTCAAGTGTGCCCTTCTGATTATTCCAGTGTGGGCTCTTCCTTCCTCCCTGCACTATGGTGTCTAAAGAATGACACCGATGACACAACAAAGGGAGAGCAAGCAGTGAGGAGCACACACTGCGCGGCTCTGATAATGGGGGGGAGAAATCTTCACTGATGCCATCTGAGAAACAGACATAAAAACGCAGAGTCTAGATTTTTCTCCCACTTTCTGCCCTAGTTTCATATCTCTCCCCACGACAGATATCTCTTACTTGTGCCCCAAGCTCACCTGGGAACTGAGATACCCTGGCTTCTAAGCAGTGACAGCTGAAAATGACAAGATGGAAAATGTGTGGCGTGTATTTGCTTGGCTGGTGTTGCAGGTCAAGGTGGTAGTGGGAGAGATGCATGTGCGGGCGTGGTGGGCAGGGTGGGCTGGGCAGGAGAGGTCTGCTTACATCTGTGGACATTATTTGCTTATTATTTTTTAATGTATTTAGTACAAAGTCTACAGGGTCTCATTGCATGGATCAGACTCATAGTGATCCTCCTGTTTACAGCCTCCCAAGTGCTGGGATTACAGGGGCACACCACCACACCCAGTCTCAATCGTTGTCTCAGCGTGCCCCAGGAGCAGGGCTGGCACGGCACTCAGGGGATTGAACCCTGGTCCCTGCGTCTGCCTAAACAGGCACTTTTAATCTGCTGAGTTATCTGGCCAGCCCACATCTATGGACTTTAATTCAGCATTAGGCAGTGGACAGGTTTTCCAGCAGGATGCAGCATGCAGAGCTGAAAACTGAATAAATGCCATAACACATTGTAAGAAGGTGCTCTTCAGTGTGGTAATTTGGTGATTGCTGAAAGGCTAGTGGTGAATAAAGCCTGTCCATCCCCTCCCTTCATAAAATAGCAGTCCTGTGTTGCAAGTACTCCCTTTTGTCCTTGGTCTGGACAATGACAGCAAGTTTCAGGGCAGGTCAGAGTGAGAGAAGGGTCTGCATGGTGGGAAGAGCCTCATGTCCAGCCATACATGTGGGGTGAAGCCACTTCACAGCAACTCACTTTCGGTCTAGGGTGTGGCTCAGTAACAGAGCACTTCCCTGTCATAAAGGAACCCCGAGTTCAGCCCCAACATGGAAAAAGCAAACAAACATGCTAGTAGCATACAGAAACAACCCACTCTGACTCCACAAGACCAGCAGAGGCCCTGTGATGGGGATGGGGGGGTCCCAGTGACCTCATGGTCTTACTATATCCCACTTCTTGAAGGTTCCTCCACCTGAGTGCTACCTAGCTGTGGACTGGTATCCCAAACATGAGCCCTTTGGCAGACTATACTTAAATTATATCCAAACCATAATGCTTGCCTTGTGCACAAAATTTGGAAATACTTGGACAAGACATCAAGCACAGATGTCCCAGATAGGAGGCTGTGTTCTGGCCAGAGCACTCCCCTTATTGCACCCCAGCTGCGACGATTACTGAAAGTTCTGACGGGCTGGCGTGGGCCTGGAGCCTTGCGGCGGCTCTGGACACCCACTGTCTGGGATGGTCAGAGGAGCTTCCTGTGTAGGCAGGGAGACTGCCTAATAATGTGGGTGTGTGTTGGCCCTATAATGCACCTGGACCTGGGACACTTTGTGAAAATGTAATGGGCTTTATTAGTAATTAAGCTTGAATTAGAGGTATGAATTAAGACTGTAGACTCTCAAGTAACCTTTTGAGTCTGAGAGTCAACCTTTAATAAGGCTCATGGAAAATTTAATATGCAAATGGAGCTTATTTAACTTTTGGAAGTGTCTGATTTATGTTCCTATCATACAATAGCTGTCACAGACTTTCTAGTAGAATTGTGTTCCATAAACGCATAAGAACAGGTTTCTTTAGGATTAGCAGGCTGGACATGACAGATACATCATATTAAATATGCATATTAAGGGACCTACTATTGTCTCTTCCTTAGAAGATACTATGCAGTGCTTGATGAGTATAAGTTTCTGTAAGATATATAGTTAGATCATTATTTTCTTTTTAAAAACCTCCCCTCCTATCCTATCAGGCCAATAACAAATCTCTCAGGGGCCGGGGAGATGGCGCAGTAGAATAAGCACTTGCCTGGCAAGTCCAAGGGCCTGAGTTCAATCCCTGGTTCTGCAAAAACAAACAAACAAACAAAAAAAACAAAAACAAACAAACAACAACAACAACAACAACAAACCCAAAAAAACCCAACCAACTCTCTCTCCTACAACTCTTTTGGTGTTGTGATCAAGTCCTCAGTCTGCGACATGCACGGAGGTGCTTCATAAATTGACACCTCACAAGAACAAATATGTTCATAGGACATTTCAATGCACTGATTACACCTTGCATCTCATTTTCTATTCCTCTGTATCCCTTTTTCTGGCACAGTTATGATGGGATGCAATAGGCTTGGAAGCACTGAGAGCCCCTGGAATTCTGCTGTCACTGGTGGAGGGGTAGGTGCATTGAGCATATTGGTAAGGGGCGTGACCCACCCCATGGATCAGTCAGGGACTAGGTAGACCGTGGGGTCACCAAAGCTCATGTCTCATAGACCCCCACACTTCTCTAGTGTGTTCTGCACACCATCTTTGTCTTGGGAAGTTGGGGAGAGGCATTCTCATGCACAAGTTCAGTGTCTCGAGGCGTGGAGCAAGGCAGACCCTCAAACAATGGGACACAGGGAATCTGGGTTTTCACTCTGCTAGTTGCTTCCTTTGCAGATCTCCATGTGTTCATTCACTTCTTGTATCCTTATGTGTTCAGTCTGCAGTAAATCTCGAATACCTGCTCTGTCCACTGCACATGCATGGTCAGAGTGTTTAGCTCACAGGTGAGGCTCTCCCATGAAGGGGTTGCCTGGAAGGAAGAGGAGGGAACACAAAACTGTCCCTGCCCCCTGGGAGGTGCTGCCCAGCCCAGAGCCTGCATAGTGAGGCGCTTGCTGCGTGGTCCTTCTCCCTTGGCGCATCAAGTGTGTGGGGTCTGTGTTATTCTTATGAAGTGCAATGAGAAGGCTAAAGGCACTTTAGAGAATCAGTAGAAAACTGCAACTTAAAAAATTAGGATAATAGCTGGGCATAGTGGCCCATGTCTGTTATCTCAGCATTCAAGAAGCTGAGGCAAGGGGATCACCATGAGAAGGACCACAGTCTGGGTTACTCAGTGAATTCAAGGTCAGCCTGAACTACATAGTGAAACCCTGTCTGACCTCACTGGGATAACATCTTCTAAATGCTTTGGGTGGTCAAGGCCATGAAAAAGTGTGTGTGGAATTCTTTCTTTTCTTTTCTTTATTTTTCTTTTCTTTTCTTCCCTTTTCTTTTTGAGACAAGGTCTCACTCTGAACTTTTGGCAATTCTCCTGCTTCAGCCTTCCGAATGCAGGGATTACAGGTCTGCACCATCATGCCCAGCTATGTGTGTGGAAATTCTAAGCCTGGGCAAAATGTGGAGCAGTGGCTGGCAGTCTCTGTGGGAAAAAGTACAGCTTGGTCAGCATATGAACACGATTTTTTAAAAACGTATTTGGTACAGGGTCTTACTTCGCAGTTAGGATTCCTAGTGATCCTCCTGTCTTCAGCCTCCCCAGCACTGGGATTACAGACGTGTGCCACCACGCCTGGACTCAGTGGTCAGCTCAGCATGCCCGGGGGCAGGGCCAGCATGGTATGTGGTGTGGGGATCGAACCAGTCCCTGTGCTTGTCTAAGCAGGTGCTTAGTCCACTGAGCTATCTTGCCAGCCCTAGGACATGATTTTGGCAAGTAGAAAAATAAGAGTCAGAGGGAGCAGGAAGATTCACCAAAGGAGACCATGCATGGAGGCAGTTCTTGGTGCTTCAGAAATACCAAGCATCTGATGTGACAGTCACCCCTCACAACTGCCCACACCATCAGCAGTTGGAGCACCACAGTCCTGGCAGTGAGCACAGCCTCACAGAGGGTGGACAGGGGAGTGAGCCACCTGGACTTCCCCTGCACAGGAACAGGCTGGGCTCCCGGGCACCCTTTGCTCCAGAAGCTCCAAGGAACTGCCTGTGTGGGAAGCTGTCCCGAGCCTGGTGGTGGTGAGACACCCACTGGCAAGGGGGTAAAAGGAAGCTGCTGCCCAGGCCTAGCCACAACCCAGAGCGGAGTCTCCAGCCTGCTCTCCTCCTGCATGAGAGCAGCCTGACTGGTCCTCGCTGGCTGCTTTGTTGGGTCTTCCACCACCCAGACTGAGATGGACAAGGTCCTGATGGCTCTCCTGCTGCTGGGGGCTTCCCCTCTGGTCATCTTCCAAGGTGTGAGTGGGGCTTTGATGAGTGGGGGCCTGGGGGGAGTGAGGCTGAGGACATGTTGCTTGGGAGCAGACCTGGGGTGACGATGTGACCAGCCTGGGCTGTCAGGCTTTGGGGAAGATAGTGGCCAAGGTCAGGATTCAGGGATGATCTAACTAACAGGGAATGCAGGGCTCTGTGCTGAGTCCTACCAAGGTAGAAGTTGAAGTCTCTTCCCAAGTTCCAAGGGTGAGGTCAGCCACTCACTGGAAAAGATTGGTTTTGGGATACTTCTGTCAGTTTAGGGCTCTGCATCTGGCTGGTTGCTCCCAAGTGACAGCTAAGGATTGCTCAACTGTTGCTGTGTAGAAGCTCTCTAGAGTATCACGGAGCAGGACTTCACTAAGAGACTTAACTTTAAACCTGTTTTTGTCACAAGTATGCTGCCTAATTAGGTAGGTTTAAATATCACATGCCCTTTTGAGGACAAGCTACAGGAGCCAATTTTGTGCAATTACATGTCCACCTTTGTGCCAGATCAATTTTCATGCTCCATCGAATTTTAAAGGTATGTTTGGCCTGTGTGGGGTTGCGTCTAGATGGTCCTGTTCACTTCCCCAAAACACCTCTGTTTAGGGCACTGAGAGCAAGCCTTTCACAATCGTCATTGATAGCAACTGGGGCACACGTGTGATAGGTTTGTCACCAATGGCTTAGGGGATATCTTTCTATTTTCAATGTATCCAAAATTCCTGTGCCAAATCCCCACTTCCAAAGTGACCCATGACTCCAACCCAGTGGAACATTTCCTGCCTCTGAGATTACATCAAGGAGTTCCTTAGGGTCTTGCTATGTCCCTCACCTCCTGGGTCCTGGGGTTTCCTAGCTTACCTTGGTGCCAGCCTCGTCAGCACTGGGCTTAGCATTCATGTCTGTTTTTCCCAGCTCAAGCCACAGTGTGTATGGTCTGCAAGTCTTTTAAGAACCATCATTGCTCACGTGGTGAGGGCAACTGCACGGTGGACTCCAGCCCTGGATGCAGAACCAGGAATTTTTTCGCTTTCACTGAAACAGGTAACACTATCAGGCCAGTGTAAGTGCTGGGAGACAGAGATGTTCCTGTCCTGGAGCACAGAGACAGCAGAAGGTCTTCTCACTATGAGCTTCCAGCTCTGATAATGGCACTAAGGTTCAATACTCTTCTCTTCTAGATGGATGGTCCCACTACCAAACTGAACTGGACTGCTCAGATACATGTATGCGTCATACAATGTTCCTTGGGACTGTGAAGATATCTACTTACTGCTGCAATGATCAGGATTTCTGCAATACAGAACAAGGACAAATAGTGAAAAAAAACCCTTACTAACTGTCAATTCCTTTGATAATGGAGATCCCTGCAGACGTAGTGGAATTCATCCGTTTCTCATCATTGGCATCTCTGATTGATCTCCTTTTACATTTGTTCTATTGAGTGTACCGTATCCTCCATAACCTCCAGGAATCGGTCTTCTCTTTTAGCCTCTGGCCCCTCCTGATGACACCAAGCATGAGTAGTTCATCCCAACATCCCCTTTCTTCTTCAGTCCTGTCTCAAAATTGCCCTCAGTCTTCTTTGCTTTGTGTTTCCCCACCCTCACAGTCACTGAGTTACTCGGGCTGACCAACTGCCTGGCTTCTCATCCTATAAACTTAGAAGTGATTTTTTTTTTTTAAGCTATTCGGTTTTTATTGAACATGTTACATAATGAAGCTTAGTTGAAAAGACTAAAGCCCATGTCGTGCTCAGATTCCTCCGATACTTCTTTCTTTGCTTCCACCTTCTTCTCAGCTGGGGTAGAAATGGTGGAGGGTGCAGGACCACCTGCAGGTGCAGTGCCTGCTGCAGGGGCAGGACCTCCAGCCCCTACACTGCAGATGAGGCTTCTGATGTTGACATTGGCCAGAGCCTTTGCAAACAAGCCAGAAAGGTTCGACATTGACACCAGCCTCTTTAATGAGGGCATTGATTTCATCCTCCGGCACAGTCTCCTCGTCGTTGTGCAGGACAAGGGCAGAGTAGGTGCAGGAGAGCTCAGAGACGGAGGCCATGATGTGGGCTGCCAGCACAGTGCTAGTCGCCCGAAGAAGTGAGGGCCTCACCCCAATGCAACCTTAACTTCCTCGGAAGAACGAGCACCTTGGCGGCAGCTGAGGAAAGGTAGAAGTGATTGTTGATGCCCAGCCTGTTGATAGGCTGCAGTGTGCACACCAGGAGTCAGTGGAAAACATGTCTAATTGGCAAACAGAGCGATCCTGAAGTTCAGGAAGATATTGAGGCTTGCGAAGGCAAGTTGGGAACATATTTGGACACAAACCAAAAACTTACTTGATAGCTAAGTTTGGGTTCTAATGAGATTGTCAGCAAGTAGAGTGAGAAAGAGGGGACGAACCACAGACGGTAGAGGCACCACAGCAGGAAGTGAAGGAGCATCTTGGCAGAAAAGTGCTGAGTGGTGACTGGAGAGGTAGAAAGGGAACCAGCAATGAGTGACATCACTATACTGGGGGCAGATAGGAGACTGGTGATAGAGCAGGTTTGATGAGACGTGGCGCAGAAGCCACAGAGCAGTGGGCTGAAGAAGGAATTGCTGTGATAGGTGGAAACAGTGACTTGCACAACTCTTATTTGAGAAATTTGCAAAGACGAGGGACTGTCGCCAGACTGGGTCTGAGGAGCTTCCCGGAGCTGAGATGAGGAATTTTACGCACCCAAGTCATAGAATATTCAGAGTTTTTCTGACTCTTTGTCTCAGAAAAAGAATTTTCGGGACTAATCAATAAGAGACACGAGAAGGGCTTCATTAGGCAGAAATTCAGAAGTATGCACTCAAGGAAGCGGGTGTGAGTCCTTGAGAGGCAGAGAGGCGCCTAGGATCCAGGCGGGGCATATTTATGGGGTCTTGGGGGGTCTTCGTGATGGGCGGTCGGGGGTGCGCCCTCCTCCCGGCTGCCAGGTACCCATCTGGCACGTTGCCAGGGTGCAGGGCGCTTACGTGTGCTTGAAGGTTGAGAGCTGCCCACTGATACTGCCGCTCCCCGAAGATGGGGAGACACAGTCACAGGTGAAAAGGGCAGGTCCAGGCCTGGAGCCCGATGCGCAAACTCACGAGGTCTCCAAGAAATTTTAAGGCTTGGGCTGGCCAAATAGCTCAGCAGATTAGGCGCAGGGGCCGGGTTTCGATCCCCAGGCCTGCCGTGCCAGGCCCCACCCCCGGGGCGTGCTGAGACAGCAATTGAGACTGGGCGTGGTGGCCCGCGCCCGTAATCCCAGCTCTTGGGAGGCTAAACTGGCGGATCACTGAGTCCAATCTAGTAATGAGACCCTGAACACCTGTAGACCCTTCCCTAAAAATACAAAAATAAAATAAATAAATAAATAAAATT
>NW_004524712.1:1899081-1899964 GCF_000260255.1 Octodon degus
ATTTCACTTTAAAGAGAAGTGAGAGGTGGGGCATGGTGGCACATATCTGTAATCCTGTGATACTCAGGAGGCTCACATCTATAATCCCAGTACTCGGGTGGCTGAGGTAGGGAGATTGCTTTGAAGTCATTATATAGTACAAGCTGACTTCGAATTTATAGCAATCCTTCTGAACTACATAGTGAGATCCTGCCCTTCCTCCCCCCCCCCCCCACACCCCCCCCCCCCCCCCCCCCTGGGGGGCTGAGCTGGCCACACACACACACACACACACACACACACAATAAAATGAGTTTGACTAGTTTTTAGGTCAAGAAATCTTTATTTCTTCTCATTTTGACATTTGTTTCATGTAAAAATCTTCTCACCTCTAGACATCTGTGAGCATCTTATTATCTTTTCCAATGTGTATTTAAACACTTTATTCCATTCTATATTTAATACATCCGGCTTTTTTCTGCAATCTTTTCTTTATTTTTTCATTTTGACTTTTATCCCATTCTTTCCTTGTTATTCTATTCCCTTTGCAGTTTATTATGAGAAAATGAAGATTATCATTTACAGTTTAAATTACTTATTATTCACCATTTATGGATTATGACAAAGTAAATCAGACATATTAATTTCTGTTAAAAGACTAGCAAAAACAAATGAATTTCTGATAATTTTATTAAGTACATTTTTTCTTAAGTCGTTAGAAAAAATTTATGTCTTTCTTTCCACATACCAAACTTAAATATCTTCCCTAAATCTTCCATCTCAATTTGAAGTGAGAGAGGAGAGTAGATCTTTTGCAAATGGGAAAGGGAAGTGGGTGTAGGGAAAGGGGATGGAAAAAGAACTGAAATGTGTTGTTTTCATGTACCAACTCCCTATGAGGAAT
>NW_004524712.1:1902021-1905992 GCF_000260255.1 Octodon degus
TGAAGGGTTCCATGCTGGGCCTGCAGCCTGGGTCAAATGAGGATCCCCGGGCCCCGGGGCATCTCATTCACTCACCAGGCCTGTGCTCTGGGTCTATTCAGGATCCCGCAGGCCCTCGGTTGTCTCACTCACTCGCCGGGCCTGCGCTCTGGATCTGTTCAGGATCCAGAGGTCCCCGGTGGTCTCACTCACTCGCCAGGCCTGCGTTCTGGGTCTATTCAGGATCTCGCGGGCCCGGGTCGTCTCACTAACTAGCCGGGCCTGCGCTCTCGATAATTTTTTTAAAGGCTTAAAATGTACTTTAGTAAGTTGACGCAGTATTACTGCTCCATTTCTCAGAAAAACTCCAAATTTAAGGTATCAAGGATAAACCAAACATGGTACACCAATAAAAAATGCACAGCATGACTACCTAAGACAGGCAAAGCTAAGAGCTCCTGTCAGAGCTTCAGAATACAACAACCCTCTTCCCAAGATTGTAACAGGCCTACCAAGAAGAGCTGTGAACAGCAACATCATTAACACAAAAATGTCATGTCTGGGAGGTCCTTACCCAAGGAAAAGATGGAAGCAAGTTAACACAGGATTTTTTAAAAGATACACTAAAATGAAAATTTCTAAGAGAAAATACCTTTAGTACATGAAAGAGTAATATATGAGATATAACAGAACTGTACATATGCTGTCTGTGGCCTCCGGGGACATTTGTGTGAATTCCCACTTGAGAGCAAATGGAGCAACAAGGTAAGGTCACTGGGAGATGTTTGGGTTTTGTAGTGTATGTGGCGGCAGTGTCTCTGGGCATGAAGAGTACAGAAAGCAAATAAAACATGATGGACAAAAGACCCGGAATACTCAAGTCAATGGGACTCTAAGGAATCATTCAGTCATGGTTCCCTCCAGCCTTCAACAATTCATTATATTTGAAATTTCAGGAATGTGTCACACAGAATCAATTAAATAAACCATAGCATTTGTTAAATATCACCCCTCCCTTGCTTTCTGCCTCCAGCATACTTCCTTAGAGTAGTACAGGCCAGGAAGACCTAACTATTGGGAGGAACCCCTATCACTTTTTACCCCTTTTAATTCTTTTTTTTTTTTTTTTTCTGAACCGGGAATTGAACTCAGGCCCTTGCTTGCCAGGGAAGCGCTTATTCCACTGAGCCATCTTCCAGGCCCTCCCCTACCACTTTTTTAAGGTAGAATTCTGACTAGTCCAAAAGGGTTCCTTCTTTTCAGGGTTTCAGGAAAGTAGACACTGCAAATTTATTAGTATCGGTGATGTTTGTTTGGAGCAAATTCAGCTCCAGGAGCTGCACAGTTGAAAGCAGGAGAGGTTCATGAAGTCTTTGCCTACACCAATGTTTTCAAGAGTTTTACCTATTTTATCTTCCAATAAATTTAGTGTTTCTGTTTTAATATGTATATCTTTGATCCATTTTGATTTTCGTTTAGTACATGATGATAGACATTGGTATAATTTTAGTCTTTGGTTTATGAAAAGCCATTTTTTTTCCAGCACCATTTATTAAAGAGGCTATCTTTCTATCAGTGAATGTATTTGGACCCTGTGTCAAAGGTAAGTTGTCTGAGTGTGTTTGGATTTGTTTCTGCATCTTCTAATCATTGATTCTCAGGTCTTTTTCTCCCTGGTACCATGCTATTTTTATCACAGTATCTCTGTAGTATAATTTCAAGTCAGGGGTTATCATGCCTCCTGCCTTCCCTTTGTTGCCTAGAAGTTTTGCTATTCTAGGTCTCTTCTGGTTCTAAATGAATTGTAGGAATGTTTTCAGTAGTACTGAGAGGTAATGTATATTTTGACTGCGAATGCATTACATCTATATGATTTTGGAAGTATGGCCATTTTTAGTAAGTTGCTACTTCCTACTGAAAAACAAGGGATATCCTTCCATTTTCTGGTATCCCTTTTATTTCCTTTTTCAGAGTACTGTAGTTTTCATTGTAATGGTCTTTTATTTACTTTGCCAGATTGATTCTTAAATCTTTCATTTTTTTCCCAATGTCATTATGAAAGGGGCTGTTTCCCTAATTTCTCTCTTGGTGAGTTTGTTATTTGTGTACAAGAAGGCTATTGATTTTTGAATATTGACTTTGGATACAGCTGCACTACTGAATTTTTTAATTAAAGCTAGCAGATTTGTAGTGGAGTCTTTGGGGACTTCTATGTAAAGTATCACATCACCTACAAATAATGATAACTTCTTTACCTATTTTTTTTTATTATTATTAATTTATTGTGTGTGTGTGGCCAGCTCAGCCCACCAGGGGGCGGGGCTGGCTGGCATGTGGTGCTGGGGGACTGAACCACGGTCCCTGTGCTTTAGCTTAGCTTAGCTTGTTCTAAGTAGGTGCTTTAGACCACTGAGCCATCTCTCCAGCCCTTTACCTATTTTTTATTTGTTACTCTTGCATATTGCTCTGGTTAATATTTATAGAACTGTACTGAATAGGAGTGGCACTAGTGAACATGTTTGTCATGTTCCTGACTTTGAGTGGTTTCTCATAGATGGCTATTATCAGACTGAAGTTGATGATCTATTCTAATCTTTTGTAGGAATTTTATCACAAATAAATGCTGGACTTTATCAAAAGCCTTTTCTGCATTTATGTTTTTTAAATTTATGTTTTAAAAGAGAGTACAAAATAGTAATAAAACACAAAATTACAAATGATACAGAATTTCACTAAACAAAATATATATTATTTTCACAGTTATTTGTTGTATTGCATAATGTTGTTTTTTTATTTTGTATTTTAGGGAAAGGTATACAGGGTTTTCAGGGTCTCACTACTAGATCGGACTCATTGTGATCCACCATTTTACAGCCTCCCAAGAGCTGGGATTACTGGCATGCACCACCACACCCAGTCTCAGTTGCCATCTCAGTGCTCCCTGCAGGCAGCAGGCCTGGGGATTGAACCCCTGGTACCTGCACCTGCTTGCAGGTACTTTAATCCACTGAGCTATTTGGCTAGCCCTGTAGTGTTGCCTTCAAATTAGTTATTCAGATTACCAGACATATGCATGCAAAATTGGAAGAAGATATTAAAAAAAGGAAGAATATGAGAAAGTATGAAGAGAGAAGACGGGGAAAAGAATTGAACAAAGAAGAGAAAGGAAATTAAGGATTAACTGTTCCTATCCATAGTTTTTTTTTTTTTTTCTGGCTCAGCCTTCCTTAAGGGCAGGTCTGGTAAGGCTGGTGGAGGTGGGGCTCGAACCGCGGTATCCCGCCCCTAACGGCAATTGCGTGAGCACGCACTTAAACAACTGAGCTTACCCCCAAGCCCCCTGTTCCTTTCCATAGACCAGAAGTTTTTCTGCACTTACTGAGATGATCATGTGATTTTTGTCTCGCTCTGTCATATCATGTATTGCATTTACTGATTTGGGTATGTTGAAGCATCACCACATCCCTAGGATGGAACCTCCTTGATCATGGTATATAATCTTGATGATTTGCTGCGTTCTGTTTGATGGTATCTCATCGAGGATTTTTGTGTCTGTCTTCATTTGGGAGATTGGCATGCACTTCTCTTTTTGTTTGGGTCTTCATTTTTTTTCCCATAATTTTATTCATGAACAAAGCTATGAAAAAGCTATGAAAAAGCTATGAGACAGTTCCAAACCAAATTGGTAGGACAGTTTCAATAATTAACACATTGCATACATTCTTCCTAGTGGTTATTTGCTGTACAAGATGCGGACATGACATCCTATTTACCAACTTTATTAGAAAAAAATCCCTCTATTCATTAAGAGAATGTAACTATATATCTATGCTAGCCATTTTGAATACACACATACAAAATGGACATTCATCTGTATCCCCTTTTTGTTTAGTTCCATTATTTGAATATTATAGGTGTGCCAACTCAGCAAAATATTCTAAAAGAGTCCAGTAGTCCATAATAGTATTGGGTCTTCCGCTTCACTGGCAATG
>NW_004524712.1:1914587-1915839 GCF_000260255.1 Octodon degus
AACTCAGAAAAAGTTTTCATGATAGCAAAGAAGTACTAGAGGAAAACATAAGATAAATACTGGAATGGCAAGTAAATGACCAGCACTTCTAACAGTTTGGGGATAGGATATCGCACAAAGTTCTAATGTGTTGTGAACATGCATAATGACCATGACAGTTACTGGTGGCTAGGCGTCACTTGTGGAACTGAGCTACAGCTATTTCTTTGAAAGGAATGTCTTTTGGAGTACGGCTTTCTTTCAATTTTGTTAATGTTTGAGGAGTAATGGCATTAAATCTTCTGTAAATTTCTTGTAGAATTCAGTAGTGCATTCATTAGCACCTGGGCTTTTCTTTGTTGATAGGTTTTAAATTATTTTTTCAATTTCATTGACTTATACTAGTTTATTTAGAATTTTTATATCTTCTTGATTCAACTTTGTTAATTCACATGTATCTAGGAATCTGTCCATTTTTCTGTAATTTTCATCTTGTTAGAGTAAATATTCTCAAAGTAGGTAGTGATGATCTTTTGAATTTCTGCAGGATATCTTGTGTTTTCATTCCTAATTGCACATATCCAAGTCTTTTACTTTCTTTTTTTGTTTGTTTGTTTGTTGATAAAATTGACTGAGGGTTTCTCAATTTTATTTCATTTTTCAAAGAACCAACTCTTCAATTCATTGATTTTTGTGCATTATTTTCCTAGTTGCATTAATAACTACTATGATCTGTATAATTTCCTCCCTTGTATGAGCTTTGAGCTTGGCTTCTTTTTCTAGAAGTTTGAGTTTAAAATTAGATTGTTTATGTGAGTGCATTCTATTTTCCTGATAGCAGGATTAGCTGCTGTAAATTTCCCTCTTCAGACTGCTTTCATTGCATCTCATAAGTTCTGGTATGTTGTATCAGCATTACCATTTAATTGTAGATATTGTTTAGTTTTTTCTGTAATTGAATCTGTGACCCATTTGTTATTAAGTCATTTAATTTTCATATGTCATGGAGTTTTTGTGGTTCATATGCTATTTACTTCTAATTTAATTTCACTATCATCTTACAATATACATGGGATATTTTCAAGTCTTTTGCATTTACCTAAGCATATTATATGAGCAAATGTATAGTCTACTTAGGAGAATGTCCCATGTACAGCTGAGAAGAATGTATATTCTGATGTTTTTTTTTCTTTTCAAAGTTTTATTGATAAACATATAGCAATGAGACAGTTTCAAATCAAATCGAAAGTACAGTTTCAACAAATAATACACT
>NW_004524712.1:1926644-1931836 GCF_000260255.1 Octodon degus
TATGTGGATTCAACATAGAAAATACTATACTAAAAAGAAATAATTGAGGGATTTATTCTTACAGACTTTGCAACTTTCTCTTTTGAGAACACAAATAGTGAATGCCAAAAGGCTCTGCATCCCTTAAAGGTACAGGGTGGGTCATTGGAAGAATATATTAAGGCCTGAGCTGATACTGGCTCAGAGCCATACAAAGCTAATTTATTGGCTGCTGCCTTACAGTCTTCTTTTAAAAAAGCATACCAAATGTTTTAATGATGGAAAAGTTAAAATAAGAATAGCGAGACTACTCCTGGACTTTGAGATGTGGAAAAGGTAAACATTGGGCTAGTGAAAGCTGTTCCAAACTTGATAAGAGTGGCCAACCCTTACAACCTCAGGAAAACTGGAGAATGGCCCAATATCCTGGGGCCCAGAGATAAGCAATAGAGGATACCCACAGTTTCCACTGGCCAGCCCGAATTTCAACCAAATGCAGGGTTGCTGATCTTTTCCATGCAACCCCCAGAAGTGCAGCTTTAGATCTGATGACTGCAAGAAATCAGCTTTTGCTCCAAGCTTAAGTAATTTACAAAATTCACGCTGGAGTTTTCAGCCTTATTCCAAAAGATACTGTGTTGGGATCTGTTGGTTGTACTGTGAACGCTTCTACCTGGGGCGACATGATGGCAAGAATGAGAAGGATAGGTGAGAAGACAAAAGCTGGGCTAGGTGGTCACTAGTCTGCCTGATGGGCAAGACTAACTTTTATTTATACTTTTGCAAAGTTTGTAACACATAACACAAGGTTGCCTAGTGACTAATAGCTGGCCTGAACCAGACAGTGTTTTTCTCAGGACTGAGGTAGCTTGTTTGCTTTAGGCACTGAGGCCCAGTCCCACCTACACACATTTAATCAATTTTTAGCTTCTTATGGTTCCCAACAATACTGTAGGTCTGATTGTAGAAAGGAGCAGTATTACTAGCCAAGGTGTATTTGTAAATTTGGTAATTATTGATAGTGATTATGAAGGAGAAATCTTATTTATGATATCTACTACCAAACCTTTTCAAATTAAAACTCAACAGCGAAGTGTGCAACTATTAATCTTGCCATGTATAAAAGGGAGAATTTTTCCCTGCAAAATTCACCTCATAATAGACTTCACTTGACAGTTCACACTATTAAATTTTCAAATTCTACAAAAGATGAAAGAACCACAGAGAAACAATTCCATCAGATAAAAAGCAGCGGGGGGAGGGCTAAAAAGAGTCATTTAGAGAGATCTTCATACTGGACAATGGAGGGGGCCTCGTCCACACTAACCTGGGGCAAAGAGTGTGCTTATGTTTTTTTCAGAGAATGCTTAATGACCTATACAGGTACCAGTGTGTACTGTCAGGCTATACCGAGAAGCCTTATCTGCAATAAGGCTAGATCCAGCCTGGGGCCTATTGAAAAAACTAGCCAAATGGAAATGGAAGGTTTAAATAGGTGATAAAATATATAAAAATAACTGAGTTAAATTTTGCTAGTATGAAGACAAAAATACAAAAATATAAAATGTGCATATTAATTACAGAAAAAAGATTTTATTCCTTCCAAATTTTTCTGATAAGAGGTCTCTGCTAACTGACAAATAATTAAATGACTAGTCTATCTATAATTATAAATTTCTAAAAATTTTAATGGAGTTATTATAATTTAATTATAATTTAATTTGGCCAAAAATATATTTGAGTACACTCTTGATTTTTTTTTTTTTCAGAACCAGGGATTGAACTCATGCCCTTTTGCTTGCCAGGGAAGTGCTTATTCCACTGAGCCATCTCCCCAGCCCCACACTCTTGATTTTTGTAAAGATGTATGTTTGTGTGTTCTGTGTATGTGTTTGTGTGCTTTTCAATGAACAGCTGTTCTTTTTTTTTCTTTTTTGGTGATTTGTTTTAAATACAATTTGAGATATAGACTGAAAAGCATGTTTTTTCCTAAAGTACCGGGTAGTCAAAGTGATACTGAAATTGGTTTTATAGTTCATCATAAGATTTATGCTAATTAAATAAAAATTCCCTAGAGTGGGGAAAAAATTACTAGAGAGGAGTCCAGTTGATAAATAAGAGGTGTGGCCAACCTTTTTGTTCATTAATGAGGAGCTTCCAATAATCTCAATAGTCTCTTAGGAGACACCCTCAACAAATTGCTCATTGATTAAAGGATAGAGTTTTTGTTTTTTGTTTTTTGTTTTTAATTACAGGAAGGTTTTCTCTTTAAAGATGGTTTTGCTATGAAGCTAAATCAAGAAACAAAGGCTTTCATGTGTGTGGTAACTTATTATTGTTAATCTCACAGTGTGTTAAGTTGTATTCATTATTCCAGGGATACATCTTCCAAAATGTAAAACACAGATTGCTTATTGTAATGACTTTCTCTCAGATTCAAACATCTGCCTTTAACAGAAACCCCCAAAACTTGTACTGTATATCCCATTTAAGGACAACTAAGTAGGTGAAAATTTCTTATGTATTAGATAGAGATGATTGGTTAAAAGTGTTATGTCAAAATGAAAATTTAAGTATGTCACAAAATGTCATCAGGACTGTCTTGTGTTTTTTTTTTTTTTTTTGTCATTGTTGTATGTAGGACAGGGTCTACTGGATCTACAGGGTCTCACTACATAGATTGGACTTACAGTGATTCTCCTGTTTTCAGCCTCCCAAAGCACTGGAATTACAGGTGCCAACCACCATGCTCATTCTCAATCACTGTCTCAGCACGCCCATGTGCGGGGCTGGCACAGCACTCTAGAGATCAATCTCTGGCCACTGCGCTCTGCCTAAGCAGGTACTTTAGTCCACTGAGATATCAGGCTGGCCCTTGTATATGGTTTTGATTTCTAAATTTCTGTGTAAAAATATTTAACTTTTGTCTGTTAATATTCTATAGGGATTTAAATATTAAAATATCCATGGGCAATTATAGAAAGAGCCAATAGAAGCTTAAAAGAAATGCTCATAAAACAAAAAGGGGAAATTTGTATGGGAATACACATGAATACATCTAGATCAATTGTACAAAAACCTCTGTTGAGTTTTTAAAATCAATTGCCAAAGGGCTCTTCTGCTACAGACCACCACTGGACAAAGGAAAAACTGAAGAAGTGACTTGAGTGCTGACTCAATGAATAAAACCTAGAAAATGAGCAAATGTAAATATTTTGATAGAAAAATAGTACTAACTTGTTTCTTGCAGTGGTTGTTCTGCTTTCATTTCCCATAAGTACTCATGCTAATTATAGTTATTGGGCTTATGTGCATAATTCTCCATTGACTCAGGGGTCCACTGGTGGGATTCTGCAGTTTCTATATATGTGAATGAGAGCTCGTGGTTACTTGGATCATATGAAGTGAGAGGACCCTTGGTCTCATTGGAGGGACACATGCTTCTGCATTTTTGAGGTAGGAGTGGAAGGATGGCCTGTTTGCATTGGTCAGGGGTCTCACTGGTTACAACCCCATCCTCAGGTGTTGTTATCAGTGATAAATAATATAACTGGGGAACAGGGTCACAAAAAGGGAATGTTCATATTATTAAGACAAAGTTTTTTTTCTTTTTTTTCAAAACTGGAGATTGAACTAAGGCCCTTGCGCTTGTCAGGCAAGCGCTTATTCTACCATACCATCTCCCGGGGACAAAGCTTTAAGGGACAGATTGATGAGGGAAAGTTTGTACCGCCTGACATAGCTCCCTGCTAGACTACCAGTGATGCCTTTATGAGTGATTTGGTACATTGGGAAACTTGTAAAGGGGAGGTCACCCAAGTTTTAGTTGATACTTCCAAAGGAAGTGGCATAGGTTGGAGCCCTCATGGCTTCACTCGGTTGGAGGGGCAAGGAGAGGATTTAAGATGGCAGTGTAATGGGACAGATGTAGTGTGGCATGGAGGGGGAATGTCACCTACTGCTCCTCATTTACCTGGAAGACCTGTACAACATCATTTATGGAAATTGATAACCTCCTTACAACCAATGTCTGCTTGGAAGCATCGTATTTGGAAAAATACAACTAATAAACACAGCTCTCATTTAAGAATTACTCCCACATTTTATGCTGGTGGGACCAGCCCAATGAAACTCCTCTAATTACACAATTATTTGTATTAACTATTCTTTGTGTATTTGGCTTAACTCTTCTATTAGTCTTAATTTCTCCAGAGACAGTATATATATTCTTAAAGCAAGAAGTGGACTGTGGTTGCCTGTGCAGCTTTCACAGCCTTGGCAAGACTCTGCATCTATGATTCTGGTTCAACATTTGATCAACGCCTTGAAGAACAGAACCAAAAGGATGATTGGACTTATAATAGTTATCATTTTAGGGATGATTGCTGTCACTGCCACTGCTGTAACGGCTAGAGTAGCCTTAAGCCAAAGCATTCAGACTGAATTTTGTACAAGAATGACATAAACATTCTGGACAACTGTGGACATCTTAGAGACAAACTGACATGAAATTAAATGATTTAGAGCAGGCTGTGGCAATGTTAGATGATCATATTGTTAGCTTACAATGTCAGATACATTTAAAAAGTGATTGGAATACTTCCTCAATTTGTGTAACTCCAATTCATTGGAATTAAATTTATTTCCCTTGGGAAAATATCAAATGACATTTATTAAATGATGGCAATATTACTGCTGAGGTGTTACAGTTACAGTAGTGTATAGACTCTACATTTTCACAACAGTTGAAAGAAATATCTGGGGAACTGTGATTGCAAAGTATATCTGATTGAATGGAACAACTTAATCCCTTACATGCTGTAAAATGGTTTGGGGGAACTGCTGGAATTATACTTATATGCTGTGCTTGTGCTTGGTATTTTTTGTGCAGCCTGGTGGAGAGGACGAGGTCTACAACAGTCACTAGCTCAACAACCTGCTGTATTTTCACTAATGCTTATACAATGTAGAATAAACAAAGATGGAGAAATGCTATAGGATTCATGATAGAACTCTGTTAGGATAGATATACAGTTACTTTTTCTTAATTCAATGTGAAGAAATATTTGTAATAATAGTGTTTGGACAGGATATCAAGTCTGCATCTTATACTACAAATAACCACTAAGAAGACAACAATATGCAATGTATTAATTATTGTAACTGTCCTACTGACCTGTTTTGAAACTGTCTCATTGCTATTTGTTTCTCAA
>NW_004524712.1:1931936-1936350 GCF_000260255.1 Octodon degus
CATTAGAACAAATCATTCTATTCATTAAGAGAATGCAACTATATATCTATCCCAACCACTTTGAATACACAGATACAAAATGGACATTCATAGTTATATCCCAATTTTATATTCTGATGTTGTGGGGTTGAATATTCTGTAGACACTTGCTAAGTCCATTTGTTCACAGATTTTGTTCAATTCTGATATTTCTTAGTTGATTTTTCTGGGGGGAATCTGGTTGACCTTATTGTAACAGTGGAGTATTAAGGTCCTCCATTACAACTGTGCTAGTGCTTATTTGAATTTTCTTGTTCATTAATATTTGTTTTGTATAATTGGGTTCACCTATATTTGGTGAGTATATATTTATGATTGTTATCTCTTCATCCTGGAGTTTTCCCTAACAAGTATGTAGTAACTTCTGTCTCTTTTGATCAGTCTTGGCTTGAAATTCACTTTGTCTTTAAATAGAACAGCTACCCCAGCTATTTTCTGGGTTCTTGTTACATGAAATTTGTTTCCCATCCTTTGCTTTTCAGTTTATGAATATCTTTTTGAGTTAAGTGTGTTTCTTCTATGCAGCATATTATTAGATCTTGTTTCTTGATCTATTCTGTCAGTCTGTTTTTCTTGATTGGAGAATTGAGACCATTAACCATTGATAGTTATAACTGATAGGCATTAACTTATATTGTTGTCATTTTATTTCCCTACTGTTGGTTTTGTATCTTTACCCTCTGATTATATAATTGTCTTGCCTTGTGTCTTCTTTCTATTGGAATTTTGGGGATTGTAGTCTTCTTTATCTTTTCAAAAAAATCTTTCAGAAGATTTTGGAAGGCTGTTGTGGTGGTCTTAATTTCTTCAAGTGTTCTTGTCATTGGAAGTATCTTTCTTCTCCTCCTGTCATTCTTTCTGACTTTGAAAGTTAATTTTTCAGGGTGTATCAATCTTGGTTGGATTTTGTTTTCTTACAGGACTTGAAATACTTCACTCCATGCTCTTTTCCCCTTGAGGGTTTGTGTTGAGAAGTCTATGATTCTGATGGGCTTTCCGCATAGCTGAGTTGTTTCTTTTCTGTAAAAGCTTCTACTATTCTGTTCTTGTGCTGAATTTCTGGAATCTTCATTATTATATGCCTTGGTAAGATCTACTTTGGTCAATACTAATTGGAGGTGTAGATGCCTCACTTATGCATATGTCTAATTCTTTTTACATTTTATGTCTAATTCTTTTTACATTCTTGGGAAGTTTACTGAGATGCCTTGCGTGAACCGGGTTGTTATGTCATTTGTGTTGTCTCCTGCCATTCTTCTTCACATCTTGAAGATGCTGTTTTATTTTAATGCTCCCTTGATATTTTTAGTAGATCTTTCATTTCATGATTGCTAACCATGATTCTGTCTCCTAAGTCTGCTCTTGTCTTCACTTTTGTTTAGTCAATTTTGTTAACTTTCAATGGGATCTTTAATTTTCTAAACATCTATTTGAATCTGTTTCATGAATTCCATTTTTTTCCTATTTGGATATTCATGGCTTCTATCATTTTCCCATGCTCTCCAATTTTTTTTTTTAATATCTATGTCTACTTTAGGTTTGCTGAGCAAGTTCATCATATGGTCATCATCTCTCTCTTTTTTGTTGTTTTTGCTCAGAAGATTGTTTCTTCTCTCATTTCTTCTATAAGTTCATGCATCTTTTTTAAACTTCCACTGCCATCACTCCAAGGGAGAGCAACTGACTACAATTGATATGACATTCTGGCTAAAGTAATACAACTAGCAATAAAACAGTGTCAAGCACAGTCTAACTAGTAATTTGGTACCTTTAATAATAGGGGTCAAATCTATAACTGTATAACAAAGTCCAATATTATTTAGAAACTTGTATTCAAAGATTTTCCCGTTAGTAGAGTGATGTTCCCTGTGGTTTGGAAATTTAAGAGGAACGGGGGACAAAACAAAAAGCTGAATGAAGAGAAATAGAGCAGAAGCAAGGCTGGAGGTCAAAGGGTGATCACTGCTGGTTTGGGAAACTGGAGAAGGGGGCATGAGGGAGATAATGAAAAAGAAAGAAAAAGATTAGTAAGGCAGACAAGAAAGTCTAGAGAGAATGTTCATACACATGTAAATAAAGTCAAGAGAGATAGTTAAAGCAAGATGAAAGAAGATGGATAGGTCAGAAGAATAAAGGTAAAGACCCAAACAATCTTAAAGAAAATGTCTCTGTGTCCCCATTTCAGTTGCTGTGGCATCCCCAGGCAGAAAAAAACCCAAGGACTTTTCCTTATCTTTGGAACCACTGAAATTGGACCCTGAAGAGTCTAAGAAATATTTGAAAAGGTCATATTCAGATGCTGATATTGCTAAAACTCAAGAGCAGTTTCCATGCAAATATGAATTTGAAGATGAGACTGTTTTAAGATCTCTGCCTCCCTCACCCTCAAATGCAGAGGCTAGTATAGAAAAAAGGAAAAAAAATAGAGCAGGGAGCCTCTGTGTGCATAATTATGATGAGGTTGCACCCCCCTCAAGACCCCACACATGAAGGCACATCCTGGCATACCAAGAATATTGTTTCTTCTAAATTTCTTGATGCTCTATAGTGGGGATGAGTCTGACAAACTGGGTCCTAAGTGGACACTTATGGCTTTGCAAACCATCTCCTCATACTCTGAGGATTTGGAAAATGTAGAACAAAAGGAAACTAAGAAAAAGTTATGTGATCTGTGAGCTGAGGTAAGGCAATTGTCACAACTACTTTCTAAATTGATTGAAAAAAAGATGGAGGTCTCGACCCCTGTAGTTCCTCCATCTTAGTCCACAAAAATTCAGCCCTCACCACTATCTTTTAACCCTTCTGCTCCTCCACATGAGGAGAAAAAGGAAGCCCTAATAGAAGTTTATGAAAGTGTGATATCTCAGGCTCTTATGTATGGGAGACAACAGGGAGACCCTAAAGCTTATTCTGCTCCTTTGGGTATTTTCCCTGTGGTGGTTCAACAACACCCACCAAATGCTCAATTTCCTCAGCAGTATGTGCAATGGGAACACCAACCTCTGGCATTAAAGGTTATTAAAGATTTAAAGTAGGCTGTCCTGGCATATAGTATGCAATCGAGCTAAGACATTGGATTAATGCAAGAATTAGCAAATGAACATAGATTAGTACTATGGATAACCACTAAGAGGATAACAATGTACAATGTATTGATTATCAAAACTGTCCTATTAGTCAGCTGTGAAACTGTCTCACTCATATTTATTTCTCAATAAAAAAAGAAATGGAAGGTTGAGTCAATGTTAGACAAGGTATTATTATGATTCATAATGTAGGCAAATACAGAAAAATCATTTCATAAAGTTAAGGCATGTTTATGCAAAACAGCTCATGGCAAACTCGAAAAAATAGAAATGATTTTTCCCCTGATGAAGGATATCTAATAAACATTTTCTAAGTAATCAAAAAAAAAAAAGAACATAGATTAATTCCTCATGATTGGAAAGTTTTGTGCTGTACAATTTTGAAACCAAGCCAATGTTTGCAGTTTAGAACTTGGTGGAAAGATTGAAGTAGATATTCAAGAGAGTTAACAGGGGACAAAATCCCCTGGTTAATGTTTCATCAGATCAACTCACAAGGTCAGGGGCCTGGCTTGGTATCCAAGCCTCATTGCCATATGATGATGTGGCTATTGTGCAAACTTGTATTTTGCACCTGAGGGTGTGGGAAAAGGTGGAAAGGCCAGAGAATCCTCAAAAATAATGTGCTAAAGTTCTCCAATCTAACAAGGAGCCATATGTAGATTTTGTTTCCCGATTAAGGGAGGCTATATATAAAACAGTGAGAGCACCAGATTTGAGGGATTTATTTTTTTCATCACATGCATGTTCTTTTGTGCATGCTCTTTTGTATTTCAATAATTTGTACTTACATTAAAATGAATAAAGTATCTAGAACACAACAGTTGTGAAGTATGATTTCCTTTGAAAACAAACGAAAAATAAATGAATATAGGTTGAATTCTTAGAACCTCTTTTACATTAGGAATGGTATTCTAATAAAAGTTCTAATTTATTTTAATGTGGCTTCTATATACATTATATCCATCGAATATATACTGGATAACAACAGTGGCCCCCAAATTTTCAATGCCACAATTTACCTTCAGATAGTCTGAGTCAGTAGGCTGGGGATGGGGTCAAGGGTTTGCATTTCTCACTGGATTCCCAGGTTTTCTGTTTAAGATGCTTCCTGTTCACACTATAAGGCTGATAATTTTGTAGAATTATAGCTGTACTGGAGATAGGAACTTGTGAAAAATGCATAAACACACATTACAAACACACAAACACACATTACAACATGCATAAACACAAGGGATAAGGAGAAAGTTTCTTTTTTCCCCCAAGATTTATTGAGGTATAACTGG
>NW_004524712.1:1936450-1939661 GCF_000260255.1 Octodon degus
TGCAATGTATTAATTATTGTAACTGTCCTACTGACCTGTTTTGAAACTGTCTCATTGCTATTTGTTTCTCAATAAAATTAATAAAATGAATAAATAAATACATAAATAAGAAGTTCAGGGAAAACAAAGAAGAGGATGTTCACCTGGTGGCAATCTGTCTGGACAAAACAATTCCATTTGTTTTCTCAGAACTGTCTTAAGAGACTAGAGGAGGAAATCTTCTATATTTTAATTATTTTGAAAATATTTTCAAATATTTCATTATTTGAAAAATCTTTATTTTTTTCCTTTTTTATTGTTTGGCTGGCTCAGCCTGCCATAAGAGCAGGTCTGGTAAGGCATGTGGAGCTGAGATTCAAACCACAGTCCCCTGCGCCTGACTGGGTTTACCCAAGCAGGTGATTAAACAACTCAGCTGACCTGTAAGCCCCGTGTACTTTAAAGTTTTAAGATAACTGTAATATGTGACTGATCAGGATCTCATGATTTAGAGGGCTTCTTGTACACTGACCTTTGTCAATGATTGATACTTTCTGAGCTTCTCAATAAATATGTTGTACATGTTCAGTTCAGGGCTCAGACAGACGAGACATCTGAGACCCCTGTGGCTGATTTCATCCAGCCTTGTGTCATTCTTGTCATGGTTGTGATCATTCTACAACAATTGAAAGCTAGCCTGAAGAGTTGGAGGATTCCATTTGCCTCAAATTGCCATGTCTTTTTTTTTTTCAAAACCAGGGATTGAATTCAGGCGCTTATGCTTGCCAGGGAAGCGCTTATTCTACTGAGTCACCTCCCCAGCCCTTATCTATAAACAACCTATCATTGTTTATAGATAAGGGCTGGCCAGATAGCTCAGCAGACTAAAGTGCTTGCTTAGGCAGGTGGAGGGACTGGGGTGTGAAGAAGGTTATACACCATGACCGGGTGTAATTCATCCCAGGAACGTTGGATGGCGCAATACACACAAGTCAATAAATGTAATACACCAAATCAACAGAGTCGAAGATGAAAATCACATAATCATCTCAATAGAGGCACGAAAATCTTTTGACAAAGTTCAGTACTCATCCATGATAAAAACTCTACAGAAAATTGGAATAGATGGTCTTCACCTCAACCTGATAAAAGCCATCTGTGACAAACCAATGGCCAACATCATGCTAAATGAACAAAAACTGAAAGCCTTCATTTTAGAAAGATTCTTTTTGGCTGGCTCAGCCTTGAAAGCCTTCCCTTGGAGCAAGACAAGAAAGTCCACTGTCACAACTCCTGTTCAATATGGTTCTGAAAACATTAGGCAGAGCAATTAGACAAAACAGAGAAATAAAAGGAATAATTATTTGAAAGAAAAAAGTGAAATTGTTACTATTTTGAGATGACATGATACTCTAAGTAGAAGAGCCCAAAAACTCTACCAAGAGACTTGTAGATTCAATAACCAAATTCAGCAGCATAGCAGGATACACAGTCAACATGCAAAAATCAATAACATTTTTGCACACAAACAACAAACACTGAGAGAGAAATTAGGGAAACCACATTTTCAAAATAATATCCAAGAAACTAAATATTTAGGAATCAATCTAACAAAGGAAGTAAAAGTTTTAAACAGTGAAAATTATTCTGAAAAAACAAAGAAGATTTCAGTAAATGGAAAGATTCTCCTTGTTGATGGACAAGAAGAACCAATACTATGAAAATGGCCATACTCCCAAAATTGTTATACAGATTCAATGCAATACTGATTAAAATATCATTAGTATACCTCACAGATCTAGAGACAACATTCCTAAAATTCATCTAGAACCAGAAGTGACCCAGAATATAAAAAGCAGTCCCAGACTACAAAGGAATGACAGGAGGCATCACAATCTCTGACTTGAAATTATACTACAAACTCATTGTGATAAAATCAGCATGGTACTGGCTAGAAAACTGACCTCAGGATCAATGGAACAGATTAAAAGATGCAGACACAACTACAAACACATTCAGCCATGTTCTCTTTGACAAGGAGGTAAAAACTGCTCACTGGAAGAAAGATAGCCTCTTTAAAAAATGATGCTAGAAAAACTGGCTTTCCAAATGCTCAAGGCTAAAATTAGACCCATTTCTATTATTATGCACTAAACTAGAGTCAAAATGGATCAAAGATTTAAAGATTAAAACAGAAACACTAAATCTTCTGGAGGAAAAAGTAGATAGATATTTTAAAGACATAGGGGTAAGTAGAGAGTTTATAAACAAAAACCAAACTGCATGGGAAATACTTCAAAGAATCAAGAATTAGGATCTCATCTGTCTGAAAAGTTTCTGCACAGCAAAAGAAATCACCAAAAGAGATAAAAGAAAACCCATGAACTGGGAAAAATTATAGCTGATTGTCCCTCAGATAAAGGATTTCTATGTAGAGCATATATGTTTTTTTAAATGTAGTTAGTAGAGAGTCTTCAAGGTCTCACTACACAGATTGGACTCATAGTGATCCTCCTGTTTTCAGCCTCCCAAGTGTGGGGCAAACAAGGCACACTGGGGATCGAACCCCAGTCCCTGTGCCTACCTAAGCAGGCTCTTTAGTCTGCTGAGCCATCTGGCCAGCCCCCCTGTAGAACACATAAAGAATTAAAAAAATCAGACCACCAAAATTCAAACACCTAATCCAAAAATGGGCATCTGAGATGAATGTACACTGCTCAGATGAAGAAACACAAATGGAAAATAAATGTATGAAAAATGTTCAATATCACCAGTCATTTGAGAAATACAAATTAAAACCATACTGAGATTCCACTTCATCCCAGAGAGAATGACTGTCATCAAGAAGTCAGCTAATATCAAATGCTAGAGTGGCTCTGTGGAGAAAGGAACTCTCGTCCACCATTGGTGGGAGTATAGACTGGTACAACCACTATGGAAATCAGTGTGGTGATTTCTCAGAAAACAGCTTGGAGGTGCTATTCAACCCCACTATTCCCCTCCTGGATATTTTTCCAAATAAGCTGAAAACATACCACAGCAATATATGTGCACTCATGTTTATAGCAGCACAATTTGTCATAGTTAAATCTTGGAAAAACCCAAATGTCCATCAACTGAGAAATGGGTAAAGAAGAGTACCTTTTCATGTACTTTAGTTCATAATTATTTACATCTATAAAGGAAGAAGAAAATAACTAATGTGTAATCACTTAGAAATAGATTAAAACCT
>NW_004524712.1:1939909-1955252 GCF_000260255.1 Octodon degus
TTTTTGCGGAACCGGGGATTGAACTCAGATCCTTGCGTTTGCCAGGCAAGCGCTTATCCTACCGAGCCATCTCCCCGGTCCCCTATATAATTATATTTTAAGGACAGGCTTTTTCTATGTAAGTCAGACTAGCATTTATTTAATTCACTAAATAACTGACACTGGCCTTTAATTTGGGATAATCATGCTGCCTCAGCCTCCTGAATGCACTGATTGTTTTCAAACATTGCCAAATGTGGTTGAACAAAACTAGACTTACCTAAAACATGAAAGAATGTCTAGAAGAATCATCCCTACACAAGACTCTAGACTACCATTGTTATAGTCCTGTGGTTTATCTTACCATCCCAGTAACGGTTATCCTCATGTGATGCTCTACTGTTATGTTTTGTGTCTAGTTGTCTCCCCTCAAAAGCCTCAGGTAAGTCATGGGGCAGATGAGACTTGAGGGGCAGTGAGTGGCTTGATGGGCGTGGCCAGAGGACCAGGGCGGGGCTTGAGGGGCGGGGCCAGAGAGATTCAAACCATTAAACCGAGAGCATGTGCTCTGCATGTCCCCCAGGCCTGGTGGCCTCTCTTGAAGATGTGGAGAGGGTCATCCTGGAGACAACAGTGCCCCAGCCTCTCCTCCACACCCTGTAGAGAGGGAGCACCGTCTTGAAATCTCCAGTAACTGTGAGCTAAAAAACCCCTTTCCTTCCTTTATTTATTTATTTATTTATTTATTTGCGGAACTGGGGATTGAACTCAGGTCCTTGCGCTTGCCAGGGAAGCGTTTATTCCACTGAGCCATCTCCATAGCCCCTTTCCCTCATTTCGAGTGTCGGGTATTTGTCCCAGCAATGAGAGAAGTATAACTAAAATACATCTGCTAACTTCCTGATATAAAATACCACTGCAGCCAATGTTATTTGCTTTGAAGCCAACATGCTCTTAGACTTCCAGTTAAAAGGAAAAAGTGAGAATTTTGAAGAGTAAGGAGAAATACCACAAGTGAGCATCGAGATTGTTCAAGGCTGCAGGGCTTTCTGTTGCAGGACAGGGTCAGAGATTAGAGAGGGCCTTGCCAGATGGCAGATGGTGAAAGGGTGCTCCAAATGTATGCCACGGGGACTGTATTGGTTTGTGATTTGCACACAGCCAGCCATGAAGACAATCACTGACAACTGGAGAAATCTGGATACTGGCTTAGAGTTTGGACTGATAAAAATACGCTTATGTGGCAAAAGGTAAACATTTCCCAGGAAAAAGATCCCTTATGACACGACGTACACATACTCTTTTCTGAATCTCTACTTGCATTTCTCTTTCTCCTATACATTCGTCTTACCTGTATCTGGCCACAGTACTGTTTAGTGTGAGGTGTATGTGTACTTATTATTCCACTGAGCCCTCTGCATCGTGAGAATGTACACGTATCACTGAAGTAAGGCGAAAGGCTTATTTTCGATGGTGGCTATCTCAGAATAAAGAAGGGCCTTGTCTGAACGAACTGCTGATGGAGTGAAGGAAACCTGGTTCATCCTGACTCAGAATCACACCCATGTCCTTCATCATGCTTTGTGGACACAAGCAGATTTTAGTGCTGCGGCTGATTGGGATTCCTCAGTATTTGTGTGGGAAGCCAGATGAGAAAGATTTCTCTCCTTCTGTGATTATGAAAGGAAAGGAGGTCTTGATGAGTGGTCTAGCTGCCTTACAGGTGCCCTGAGGAAGTGCACTTGGCCAGGAGCCCTCCACGCAAGTCCCTTTCCTGCTTTGGGTTTTCCTCTCTCTGGACCCGCTTAGTTACTGGCTTAATTCTGTCATGTCTAAGCAGCTTATACTGTTCTCCAAAGCTACACAGTGGACCTGGAATTGAAGTGATCTTAATATTTACAGGGACTTTTCAAGACTGTAAAAGCATCTACTGAAGGCACTAGATTAAAATGGTATTGCTCAGAACATTCTGTCTCTGTCAAATGGGTGATTACTGTGGGTATCACATTATTCTTGGAGTAGGACAAAGAGTCTTCACGGTTTGATTGAGTCAGGAATAGGAGTTCCTGATGGAAGAAGATGCCAGAAATCATCACAGACCAACTAGAGCAGCAATGATGTATACCTATCTGTATACACAACCCAAGCTGGCATCTACTCTAGAAGATCTTTCTGTCTTCTTCTTTTTTTAAAAAAAATGTATTTGGTACAGGGTCTCACCACGTAGCTTGAACTTGTAGTGATCCTCCTGTTTTCAGCCCCCAAGCCCTGGAATTACAGGCATGTGCCACCATGCCCGATCTCAGTGGTCAGCGCAGTGTACCCTGGGGCAGGATGGCATGGCATGTGTTACTGGGGAGCAAATCCTGGTCCCTCTGCTTGCCTAAGCAGGTGCTTAGTCTGGAGAGCTATCTCCCTGGCCCTTTCTCTGCCTTTCTGTTCTTGTCTGTTTCTCTCTTTCATTTCTGTCTCTATCATCTATATTTCTTTCTCTATCATCATCTCTATCTCCACTTCTATCTTTATCTCTACCTATATCATCTATGTCAATCAATCTATATATTATTAAGCATAATAAGAAAGGGCCAAGATATGGACATGCCTGCAGTTGCACAGGGAATCTTAAGTGGTAGAGTGCAAAGAAATGAAAGTCCAATTCAACATAAGACTAGAAAGGAGGCCTGAGGTTGATGCCATGGCTACAAGTACCAAGGGACAGCCAACGGTTCCTTAAAGGAAACTGTATCTGTGGTACTAGGTTCATCTAATTGTACATATGTGATCATCTTTGTCCTTCTTGTCCATTGAAATCTGGGTCCCATTAAAATGCTATTTTCCATTTTTCAAAACTGACCATCTCTAAAGCTCATCTGGTAAGTTCTTGCTGGCTTTGCATGTGTCTACCCTGTCTGATTCTCAGTGCTCTCTGGTTGTATTTCCTCTGAGGATAGACTTTCCAGGATAACCTGGAGAGTAGCTTTCAGTCAAGGAATATTTCACATTGTGTATTCTGCCTCTGCTTGTTCCAGGCTACAGAGGTAGGCATTTAGTGTGCTGCTGAGAAACTCTACTGATGGTAAATGATCCCTGGTGGTTTTAGAAAACAACAGAAACAAACAGGGGAGGAGACAGAAGAGAGAAATGGGACAAGGAGGAGAAATCTCAGCATTGGTGAAGATTGGTTTACAGAGTGATCTGCCAGCTTCCTCTCCTGTTTCTACTGGTCAGTATCTTGGCTGTGTACACTATTAAGAGCCTGAAGGGCTGAACTGAACAGTCAGTTCTCCACACTTGCCAGCTCAAGTGCTGCCTGGTTTCTAACAGGTCTTGGTTGCAAGAATCAGCCCAGCCAGAATGGGAAAACTGCTGAAGTTGGCTTTTTTTCTGCTCTGCATGGGAATTGGTAATTCTTTGACTGTGGAATAAGAGTGTTTACCAAAGCAATTATACTTGTGTCATAGAGTTATGTAGAGGCCTGTCTTTGTTCCACTTGTTTGGTTTGCACAAGTTGCTGCTGATCTCTGAGGGAAAATATCCTATTCCACAAATCGTGGTTTACTCCCTGGCCAACTTGCTTTGTCTGCCCTTATTCCTTGGTTCCTTCTTATTTACTGACCACTGAGGAGTTATAACATTTTTCACGTAATGTTTTTCAAGTATGGTTGACTTGTGGGGTGAAGTTGCAGGGACCCTTGAGAATTCAGGGATGAATGACAGGGATCACAGCCTTGTGACAGTGTCTGTAGTCAGTATGTTACTCATTGTGGTGGGCAAGCATTGCCGGGGTAGAGGCCAGGGAGATGTTTCTCCCAGGCGTGGGAGTCTCCCTGATAGCCAGATTAGTTCTTTTTTCTAATGTGCAGACAATGAAATAATCTCTCTGATGCCTCCAGCTCAATCCAAGGTTCTACACATCCATACCTACAATACATCTCTCTGGCTAAACTTTACCTACTTCTCAAACAGTTTGAGTGATCTCTGTTCTCCTTGGCGTGTGATGTTTTGCTCCCCTCTTCTTTTCTCAACAGGCTTTCACCAGATAGCTTTCACTCTTCATTGTAAAAAGTGTTTATATTACTATGACGGGAAATGTGGCGAAGTGGAGAAAACATGTACTGCTGAAAATGGCCAAGTCTGTTTCAGTCTCAGAGTATCAGAAAACGACAACTGTAAGTGCTCGTGTGATGGGAGGCTGTGGTGGAGGACTGGGGGTAGTTTCTCTTCAAGGGCCAAAGCATCTCCTAAGATATCCTGTTTGGATGCATGGTGATTGGAGAATGAGATGTGAGGTTTTCAGGTTGAGATAGAGTCATAATGACTGGGAACGCTAAGGGTGGAGGTGGATCAAGGAACCTGTAGTCCCTGCTTGCAACTGATGTCCTTGCCTAATTGGAGAAATCCATCTGCATGTGTCCAGAGACTCTTAAAAATTAAGGAGCTTACATTTCTAAATGCCCCATTTCTCCCTTTCCATTCTGGTGGCCTCTGTTCTGTTTGCCTAACGTTGATAGAACTTTTCTGTGTGCTTAGTCATGCACCCTGGAATTCTTCCTCTCTCACGTCTCACACCCGTGTCTCCTCACCGCTCCTCCTGGCTTCCTGCCGTAGCCATCCCACTCCACCTGTCCTGCGCTATTTTAACTCCCAGTCACTTCTCTCATACTTGGTCCATGAGAGCAGAGATTCATTGCGTCTCATCTCTGTTGTGTGACCTCCAGAGAAAGCCCAGAGGCCAGCAGGTTTTCAGCAGGTATTTGTGCTTCCCTGCCTGTGTGTCATCCATCTTGATGCGCACTTCACCGCAAGAGTGTAGTTCCCTTCACCGACAAGCTCAGAGAGCTATCATGCTGATGCTGTTTTGTGAGAGTACACTGGCAGGTCTGAGTTTGGGGTTGTAGTTATCGAAGATTCTTCCATTCTTTTAAAATACCTCTGGCTTACCTCGAATCATTTGCAAACTTATTTGCCTTCATCTCGAAGTGATAGCTTTTTCTTCTCTTCTCTTTCACAGGGAGTCACCCAGAACATGGCTATAGTGACTGCACAGGTAGCTGCATTTCATCTTACCAGGATAACCGCTACTTTAAGATGCTCTACCTGTGCTGCGATTCCCACGATTACTGCAATGACCTCTCTGAGCCCCTGGATGATTTCCTAGCATCAGTAAATAAAACATATGTAATTTATCTCTTGTCTTCTCTCACATTTTCATTTTACTATGAAAAGGGCCTCGATAGTTTCACTCTTGGAATCATAGAGCCAGACATTCCCTTTGTGTTATTCCCAATGCAACGGCTGCAAAGCCCACATCCTTTGGTTGCTTTTTCCTCCCCAGTCAACAGGAACCTGGCTGTTTCAATATTTTTGTGACCTGGAAGGAATGTAGATACTTAAAGATGTACACTAAAGTATCACAGACTTTAAAGAGATTCAGAATAATTATATTCAGTGGAGTTATTGGATGACTTTCACCATAAGTGCTACGGCAGCATGTCAGTCTAAAGATCACAAGTTCATGGAGTGATGGAAGTTGTGTAAGAACGTAAATCGGGTATCAGTGACAGAGGGAGTCAAGAAGCTGGAGCGTCACAGGAAGATTCAGACCAGGTCCTGAGGAGCTTGCGCTTATGTTTCATGTTTCTCCTGATGATTTCTGTCCCCAGCATATATACATTCCCGAGACTGATAAATATGCTCAATGAGACAATGCGATGCCTCACACAAAGGCATTGCACTCCTGTAGTGTTGTTTGTGTTTACCACGTGCATGAATCTCCTTTCTAATAATCACCATGTTTGAAGAATTGTTAATGTGTTCTTCACAGGACAAATGTTTGCCTAGGGATGAGGGTGGGCCAACCCTGTGAGCAGAATGCAGGGTCACCTGAAGTGTGAAGACATTTATGTCACCAAGGCTCACCCTCCTTGTCAGGATTCATGTTTCATTATTCTGTTCCCTTTGATAATCGATTAGACAGCAACGAAAGCAGAGCTCTTCTGGAGTTTTGCCTATTACTTGTATAACTTTCTCTTTTTTTTTTTATTTTTCTTTTTTTTTTCAAAATTTTATTGATAAACAGCAATGAGACAGTTTCAAATCAAATCGGAAGTACAGTTTCAACAAATAACACACTGTATATATTCTTCTTACTGGTTAATTGCTGTAAAAGATGTTTACTTGAGAACCTATGTACAAACACCATTAGAGCAAATCATTCTATTCATTAAGAGAATGCAATTATACATCTATCCTAACCATGTATAACTTTCTCTTTCTTTCCCCCAAATAATATGTAATTCTAAGAAGGCAGTTTTGGCAAGGAATGGTGGCACCTGCTTGTAGTCCTAGAACTTGGGAGGCTGAAGCAGGTGGATTGCTCTAAGTTTGAGGCCAGCCTGAGTTACATAGTGAATTAAAGGCCAGGCTGAAGTGCATAGTGAGACCCTACCTCAAAACAAAACCCAAGAAGGCAAGTTTGATCTCAGGCTACCAGGATGTGCATGGAGCATGGGTGACTGAACCCACTGACCTCTTGTCCAATGTGTAGCGGTGCAGTGAACCAAGAGTGAATAGAGGAGACGGGAATTAGAAGACATGTTTTGAACATATGCAATGGGCCCTGTGTTGGGCAATGAGGTGGTGTGTTTGAATCCTGGCATTGCCACAGCCCACACAGACCAGGAACAGAAATATCACCAGTATTATCTTCCAACAAACAAAACGGAAGAAAAACAAAGAATGGAGTCATAGCTTCCCCATTCATGCAATTGTGGCAGCTCCTACTCAGTCACTTAGAGCTGTTAGACAGTAAAGTCAATAAATGTTACAGTGGGTTTGTAAAGGGTTTTCTTTGATGGGGAACTTTGAATCCTGTTTCTTAGTCCAGTGAAACCATAAGGTATTTAGAAGGATTATTATCTTCCTGTGTTCTGCTGTAGCCATCTGTACATCCACCAGGGCTCTCTATTTGAACACACTGGTGTCACACAATGAGGGCTATCTCTTTCTCTTTTTTGTCTAGGACATACACAGATACCACTAAGTCATTAATCGCATATATGCTTAGCATATTACAAAAGGAACAGTTGTCTCTATTTTTTTTTAAATGTATTTGGTGCAGAGTCACATTATGCAGACCAGACTCATGGTGATCCTCCTGTTTTTATCCTCCCCAGAGCTGGGATTATAGGCATGTACCACTATGCTCGGACTTGGTCACCAGCTCAGTGTATCCTAGGGGCAAGGCAGGATGGGGAATCAAACCCTTCTCCTTGAGCTTGCCAAAGCAGGTGCTTAGTCTGCTGAGCTATCTCACTGGCCCTACAATTCTCTCTTAAAGATATGGAAAATACATCCTAAGGCTCTTGTGCAAAAATAATAAATGAATACGAAACTTGAAAGCCAAGGCTTTTCACATGGGAATTAACTTTGGTAAATATGAAACAGTTAGTAAACTTATTATTTGAATTTAAAGCTTCATGTTTGCTTCTTCTTAGAAGTGGCCATGGCAATAAGGCAGGTAAAATAAATCCTGGTATTCTGCAGCTTAACAGGGTGCATTTAGCTCACAAGAACACATTTCACTGTTTCAGGAAGACCTGGGAGACAAGAACTTGACTGTTGCAAACATGAAGAAATAAACAAGGAAGATAAATGCTAGCTAACTTGATTTAATTCGTTCACATTGTATGGCTGGGTTGAAGCAGCCCACTGAAGCCTACTAGTGCATATTAACACATGTAACAAAGATAGAGTAATAGACTAAAGTCCAAAGATGGAAAATAATTTCCCTGAAGTGGAAATTCTGGAAGAAGGAGTAATTTTCCTAATTTTAAAAAGTGAACTCAAGCCCAGAATCATCAAAAGAGACAAAGAAGGTTACTATATATTTGTTAAAGGAACAATTCAACAGGAAAAGATAATAATTGTCAACACATTGGCACTAAATACCAGCAACTAACTTTATAAAATAAACACTAATAGATATGAAAAAGCAGATAAGTATGAATAAAATTGAAGTGGGGGGGTCTCAATAACTCATCACAACTGGATAGATCAACTAGGCAATAAATCAAGCAAAAAAAGAAAAAGTCAGAGTTGAACCAAACCTTTGAACAAATGAACTAAATATGTATTTACAGAGAATTCCATTCAAAACAACAAAATACAGGGCCAGCAAGATAGCTCAGTGGTCTAAAGTTCCTGCTTAGGCAAGCGCAGAAAAGCGGGGGGATATCCCCTGTTCTTAGATAGGTGGTGTTGTATGATTCAGGACAGATCTCTAGGAGAAAACAGGGAGGAGGGTATTTTACTTTGCACATTCAGCAAACTGACAGCAATGCCTGGCAGCAAACCAGCCAACAGCCAGGACAGAACAATCCCATCTTCTCAGAACTGTCTTAAGAGACCACTGAAGTACGTGCAGTATGTGACTGATCACAATCTCATGATTTAGAAGGTTTCTTGCACATTTCCCTTCATTAATAATTTGTACATTTTTTGGCCAGCCAGATAGTTCAGTGGACAAAAGTGACTTCTTAGGCAGAGTGCAGGGCTGGGGTTCAATCCCCAGCACCACAAGCCCTGCTGGCCCCGCCCCTGGGGTGTGCTGACATGGTGATTGAGACTGGGCATGGTGGTACACGCCTGTAATCCCAGGTTTCGGGAGGCTGAAAACAAGCGGATCACTATGAGTCAAATCTACATAGTGATATCCTGTAGACTCTGTATTACATAAAAAAAGAAAAGAAATAATAATTTGGTTTTTTTTAAATATAAAAATCCAACTTTATTGAACATGGGAATAGATGGACTTTCAAATTAATTATTTTTACTTAATGGTTATTATTTTTAAAACTATCTGATCCATGGTAGAACTTACTAACTGGTACTATACAAAGAGGCTTGTCCATTACTTCAACTCTATATTCATAAACAAATATATTTAAATCTAGATAGAAACATTTATGATTGGATTAGGGCATGGTAGTCCCTGCTATTTGCCCTGCTCAAGCTGACAGTGGGCAATCATCCACTCTACAGTAAATTTGAAGCACAAGCACAAATTTGAATTTTATACAAAAATTCAACTTTACTCTTATTCTTACATTGATGGGAGCAGACATCTGTAACTTACAGGCAAGCATATACTTCTGTTTTCTACCTCCTAGATGAACAAAAATATACACAAAGTATTTTTTTCTTAGGTAAGACTTGCTTTTTATATTTCAGTGAGAATACCATGTAACCCTGACATAAACAAAATGACCAGGATGCTAATGAAACCATCTTTGGAGGAAGTACTTAATATGCATCTTATTTAAGTATATCCTCCAGTAAGAAGCGGAGAATTCACTGCCTTAACTTGGAAGGCTTTGTAGCTATCTGTCCAATTTCTATGTGCAGCTCACCAACACTCCCTTGTTGAAAATACCAGTATTTCTGAACCTAGTTTTCAAAAGGACTTTAAAGTCTTAAAATTCTGAAGCTCCTTTGGCTTGTTTCTCTCTTGATTCCACCCACACTTTATTTATTTATTTATTTTTATTGAGAAAAAAAATTGCAATGTGACAGCTTCAAAACAGGTTGGTAGGAGAGTTCAACAATTAATATATTACATATTGTTGTCTTCATAGTATTTATCCATAGCACAAGATGCAGATATGGTATCCTGTCCAAACACTATTAGTACAGATCTTTCTTCTTATTGAATTAGGAGAAAGTAGCTATATATCTATCCCAGCTGTTTTGTATATACAGATGCAAAATTGTCTTTCATTTATATCACCTTTTTTGTTCAGTTTTATCAGAGATGGGTTCCATTGCCAGCTAAATATTGTGGATACATGAATTCAGCAAAATATTCCAATACAGTCCAGTACTCCACAACAGTAGTGGGATATCCACAGGACTGGCAATGTCCAAATCCAATGACTTGAGCCTTCCACAGCTCAGCATATTAACATGGCTTCACTTTTCATACCTGATTTCTACACTTTTCTGCTGGATGGTTAAGACCAAGATAAAGCAAGACCTATATAACAAAAAATGTAACTTTTGTATCTAACACAGTCAGTCAAGTCCCCTCAGGACTTATCCCAAAACCCTGTACCACACTTTGTAGATTCTTTGTCAGTGTCAGCCATGGGGATGAGTCACGGCCATTACTTGACCAATTTGCTCTCTGAGAAAGCCTGAGAGAGTGTTTTCTCTCCATGTGACTCTCTTTAGGCACACACTACATCATCGATCACATTCCTCTGTGGCCTCATAATCTCCTTGATCAGAAAATTTGGGGGGCTGGAGAGATGACTCAGTGGTCTAAAGCACCTACTTGAAACAAGCTTGGCAAAGCACAGGGACCGCGGTTCAATCCCCCAGCACCACATGCCAGCCAGCCCCGCCCCCTGGTGGGATGAGCTGGCCACACACACACACACAATAAATAAATGTAATAAATAAAAATAAATAAATAATTAAAAAAAGAAAGAAAATTTGGGACACCACTGAGTTACATGATGTTACAGTAAAGGTTCTCCTATGTCCTGAGTCCTCACTGACCTTGAAAGGCTAGGGCCAAAATGTTGGCTGTCGTTGCAGCCCTTCTTTTTTTCTAATTTTTGGTCTGCAAACTTAGGCTGTTAACCCTCCAGAAGAGAAGCTTATTATTGCCCTACAACATATGCAGGTGAGTTTAACCTCACTATCTGTCTGAATATCAAACATCTTAGGCATAAGATGGAATATCTTTAAAAAAAAACAAAAAAAGAAAACATTTACTTGAGATACAGTCTGGCCATAATTTGTATGTCATGACAAGTACATATTTAGAAGCAGTACATATTTAGAAGACCAGAATGACAGGCACCACCCAAGCTTTATTAATGGTTCACTTCATATCATCATCTCCATCTTCATAAATCTTCTTTAAAATATGCATTAATCCCTCACTAGGATCCATCTCGGGATCATAGGATGGCTTTCTTTTTCTTTGCACTCTTTCTCAACCTGAGTTCAGTGTTCCCATTGAGTGTTCTCTGCTTTCTTTCTACACAAATAAGAATTGTACCAGTCTTGACTTTTTTTGAACTGCCTTCTACTGAGATGGATTTCAAGAGGTTGTTCACAAGCACAGAGTAACCCTTCCCATTTAGATTCTTTACTAAAAGATCAAATGACCTCTCTGAAATGCACCTGCACATTCTCAGCAGGAACTTGATGAACTCCAGTTAAGGTAATGTAGATTTTCACAAACTTTGGCTGATCCCATCCATAATCACTGATCTTTCCTGTGTATCTTGTGATGGGAGCAACCACAGTGGCTGGTTTTTTGTTGTCAAGAAGTTCTGGTTTCTTCTGGGATTTTTGTTGCATCTTATTCTTTATTTCTCTTTCAATCTTGGATTTTTCAGCTGTCAGGGCATCACATACTCTTTTTCTAGTAGCCTTTTCCTGCAATACCTTTACCTCTTCTAGATCATTCTGCATCTCCTCCAAAGTCGAAGCCATGGTCGGGCGGGGTCAGACTTAAGGCCTGAGCTACACAGGAACATGCAAGGACAGGAACCCAATAATTTGTACTTTTAAAGCTTCTCAATAAATACATTGTGCTTGCTCAGTTCAGGGCTCAGACACACAAGATTTCTGAGACCCCTGAGGCCAATTATATCCAGCCTTGCTGTGGTTCTTCCCGCAGCTCTGATCAATACACAAGAGGCTGAATCAATACAGACAAAATGATCATACTTCTAGAATGATTCACCCTCACTTTGGAAAGAAGGGCTACAATCAAGAAAGCAAGAACTAATAAATGCTAGTGAGGCTATGGGGGAAAACGAACTCTTCTTTACTGTGGGTGGGAGTGTAAACTGGCATAACCACTATGGAAATCTATATGCAGATTCGTTAACAAATTAAGTACAGAAATTCCATTTGACCCAGCAACTGTCTTTCTAGGTATATTCCCAAAATACTTTAAAGACATTATAACACAGTGATGTATGCATGCCCATGTCTATAGCAGCACAATTCATAATATCTAAATCTTGGAAGCAGGCTATATGTCTATCAACTGAGGAATGGATAAAATGTGATATTTAAACACAATGAAGTACTGCAAGCCATAATGAAGGATAAACTTGAGTCTTATGTGGAAACAATGGCTGTACTTTCAAATCTCATGTGGTGGATTGACAACTGGTGAGCATCTGGTGATGCACAGCTGAACTGAATCATTGTGGTGCTGGATGTACAAGGCCCACCTGAGAATTGTTGCCAACAGTATAATAAGAGAAATGAGGGGGAAGAGTGTGCTGTTGATTCTCATGCTGGCTTTCCTGATATGAACTCGGCATTATATTATCAGAAGAGCTCAGAACCTCTCAGTTGCTGAAGATGGCTGCAGTTCTTTTTCCAGGGAAGTTCTGATCCTTATTCTCAGAATAGTCCTGAATCCAGTGCAGACCCCTCAGCCTGCTAGCACAGCTCCTCCATTTCACTGCCGCAGACTTTCTAGCTTCCACCACTGACCTTGGGGCCTTCCCAGTACAGACCATTGATACAGAATTGGATGAGACATTGTCATGGGCTCTAGGCCTGCAGTTGGCCTCATGGGGGCCTTCATTTATTTTCTTTCTTTCTTTTCTTTCATGTATTTGGTAATTTGGCATAGGGTCTCATTACACAGGTCAGATTTGTAGGGGTCCTCCTGTTTTCAGCCTCCCCAGTGCTGGGATTACAGGCATGCACCACCATACCCAGTCTCAATCACAGGCTCAGCATGCCAGGGGGGCAGGGCCAGCACAGCATGTGGTGCCGGATATCAAATCCAGTCCCTGTGCTTGCCTAAGCAGGTGAATAATCAGCTTCAAGTTTTAAAGGAAGCCTCTGTTCAATGACTAGTTAGTGGAACTATGATCATGCTTTACTTGTGAACATAGGCTTATGTTTTATTCACAAACTAAGAAAAATGTTTAACCAACTATTTCTGCAACAATATAAAGTTTTTTTAAATTAATTAATTAATTAATTTGTGTGTGTGTGTGTGTGTGTGTGGCCAGCTCAGCCCACCAGGGGGCGGGGCTGGCTGGCATGTGGTGCTGGAGGATTGAACCGTGGGCCCTGGGCTTTGTTTAGCTTAGCTTGTTCTAAGTAGGTGCTTTAGACCACTGAGCCATCTCACCAGCCACCTTTTTTTTTTTTTAACAATATAAAGTTTTGCATGTTAAGGATTCCACCCTGGTATTTCTGGTCTGGTAATTAATATTACAACATGATCATAAAGAGAAAATATAGGATTACTTTTAGCAAAAATCACTCAAATTACCATTAAAACGCTAGCATGTATTAAGTAGAAAAGAAATATATATATATTATATATATTCAATATAAAGCTAAAATTTTATGTTTTATTGCCTTTTGTTTTAGTTTGAATTCAAAACATTGTATATTAAACTGTTTTTCAATACATTTTTCCAAAACTATTTCACACCCTTTTCAGATAAACTTATGTTCTTAAAAGAGGTTACATATTTAGAGCTTTGTCTCCAGTATTTTTGTCTTCACCACTAGCAGGCAAAATTTTACAAGGTAAAGACCAAAAAATATTTGCATGATTTTACATTAAAAAGTGAATTTGGGATGGGGAGATAGCTTGGCAGTCTAAGTGCCTGCTTGGCAAGCACAAGGACTTGGGTTTGATCCCCAGTACCACCTGCCATGCTGGCCCTGGAACCCCAGGCGTGCCCCATGCTGGCCACTGAAACTGGGTGTGGTGGTGCATCCCTGTAATATGAGCACTGGGGAGGCTGAAACAGGAGGACCACTATGAGTTCAAGCTACATAGGTAGACCCTGTACCAAATAAATAAATAAAAGATTTTTTAAAAATTTAAAAAGTGAATTCATCAGTACAGATGTGCTTGTATAATTTGTGTGGTTTTTCCTTGGGATTGATTTCTAGTTTAATTCTATTATAAGATTATCTTATTATCTGATAAGATGCAGCAAGTTATTTTATCTTTTTGCATTTATTTTTGGTAAATATAAGCAACTACATGTGGATTGTAACAAGCATACAATTACAGAGAAAGAAAAAATATCTAAATGTGTGGGCATCTATGTGTCTCTTTATGCTGAGTAGTATTTGTTTTATGAAATTGGGCACACTGGTGATGGTGCATATCTATTTGTCCTATCATCCTGGCAGAGTATTCCCTTTATTTTGTCTTGTAATCTACTTCATCAGGTGTGAGCATAGCCACTTCTGCTTGCATTCAGGTTCTGGTTGCATGGAATATTTTCTATCCTGTCACTTTCAATCTGTGCATGATTTTTCTACTGATGTGTGTTTCTTGCAAACATCAAAGAATTGTTTTATTTTTTAATGCAATTTACCAGTCTTTGCCTTTCCATTGCAGAATTAAGACCATGTATATCTCATTATTATAGAAAGTCATGTGCTACTTTAATTCTCACCAACAATGGAGAAGCAATTCTTTATTCCACTCATTCACCAGGTTTCATTATTTTGGGCTTTGTTAATAGACATTCTAATGGAGTGTGACAGTATCTTACTGAATTTCATTGATATTTCCTTGAGACTTAAGATGTTGAACATTTTTAATGTATTTATTGGCCTCATGTATTTCTACTTTTCAGAAGATCTATTCAGATTTACTTGTCCACTTAAAAACTTGATATTTCAGATTTATTGCTAAGTTTCTGTTTGATGTTTCTGGATATTATCCATCTGCCAGATAAACAAGTGACAAATATCTTCTACTATTCTGCATATTTCCACTTCACTCTGTTAATTTTTTTCCCCTGTATTTTAGGGAAGGGTCTACAGAGTGTTCAGGGTCTCACTACTAGATCAGACTCATAGTGATCCTCCTGTTTACAGCTTCCCAAGTGCTGGGAGTACAGGCGCTCACCATGATGCCCAGTCTCATTCACTATCTCAGCATGCCCAAGGGGGTGGGGCCAGTGTGGCAGGCCTGGGATTGAACCCCCCAACCCCTGCGTCTGCTTTCAGGCACTTTAATCTGCTGAGTTATTTGATGGGCCCTCACTCTGTTAATTTTTGCTGTTGTTGTTTACAGAAATTTCTGTTTCATGGGACCCAGTTGAAAAATTTTGTTTATATTTTTTGTAGTTTAGGTGTCCTATCTAGAAAATCATTATCTTTTTTTTTTCATTTAAATGTGTGGTTTTATTTTTTTCCATAATTTTATTGATAAACAAATAGCAATGAGACAGTTTCAAATCAAATCGCTAGGACAGTTTCAATAATTAACACACTGCATACATTCTTCTTAGTGGTTAATTGCTGTACAAGATGCGGACTTGAGATCCTATTTACAAAC
>NW_004524712.1:1957228-1960842 GCF_000260255.1 Octodon degus
TGGTTAATGCCACAATTTTTAAAATAATTATATGAAAAATAATTTTGGTATTTTCCTGGAGATCACACTGAATCTGAAGATCACATAGAATATGTGGGCATTTTAACAATACTCACTTTCAATTCAGGAATATGGTACGTCCATATATTTTTTATTGTATTCTTCCATTTTTTCATCAGTGTTGTATAATTTTCATGGTATAGATGTTTCATTTCTTTGTTATGTTCCTTCTGTTTCATGAGGTTATTGATAATGAGATTGCTTTCATAAGTTGTTTTTCTGCTGGTTCATTTTTGGTGTGTGGAAAAAGCTGTTCATTAGTATGTTGACTCTGTATCCTGCTACTCCTCTGAATTTTTTCACTTACATATAACAGATTTTGGTGGACTCTAGGTTTTCTTATTTGAAGAATTATGAGCAGGGATGATTTTATTTCCTCTCTTGATATTTCTAGGTCTTCTTTTATTTCTTTCCCTTGCCTAATTGTTCTAGCTGAAACTTCTAGTACCATACTGAGTAACAGTGGCAAGAGTAGAAACACTTCTTATGCTTCTGACCTCAGAGAATGTGCTGCTGTCCTTTCCCTCTTCAGGCTGGTGTTAGCTGTAGGTTTGTTATAAACTACCTGTATGTTGCAGTACACTCTTTCCCACCTACTTGGCTCAGGGCCTTATCATAATGGGATGTTGAATTTTATCATATGTTTTTTCATATATTTGATGATCTCATGAGTTCTGTCTGTTGTTCTGTTGATGTAATGATTATATTTATGAATTTCCCTCCATTGGAGCATCCATCTATCCCTTGGGTGAAACCAAAGTTTTCAAAGTGAGTGATCTTTTGACATGCTATAGAATTTAATTTACTAGTATATTGTTTTGAATTTTTATACTTGTATTTATCAAGGATGACTGTCTACTGACTCGGCCCGTGAGTCAAGACGTGGGGTAATGACCTGGAGGAGGAACAGGGATGAACAAGACAGGGCAAGAGACACAAGAGTGGATTGGTAGTGGAGGTCCAAGACCACAGGAAGATGTCGGGATTGGTGCTGCAGCACTTCTTGCCCAAATAAGGGAAAATATAACAGGAGTGTTCTATCACCCCCCACATATCCCCCCTTTTTATTAAATACATCAAGCAGGAAATTGACAGTGCCCTGCAGGGACAACGCCTGGCTTGGGTCAAGGACTCCTTTACATGAGATCGACCAGACCTTACCCATCTTGGGATTGCAGGGCAGCAGTAGGCCCTGTTCCTGTCTTAGGTGGTCGGTGGCACTGCATGTGGGTCCTAGTTGCCCGTCATTGACTACTTGTCCATCTCACCAGGGGACCTACATCAGATTAGGTCACATTATGACAGGGTCCATTTGAGGGAACCCTCTCACGATACTCTTGTTGATCTGCCATTTCCAGCTGATGATAATGTATCTGAATGGGCTTTGCAGCAAAGGCATCTAAACATGAGCTGATGAATGCTGTAAGTTTTAGAAAAATGCAAGGTCCTATCATAAGCAACAGTAGGAGTGAGAAGAGGGGTCCCAACAGGGGCACAAGATAGGTGAACATTCCTCCCCACAATGAGGAGAAGGAGTTATCCACAAGCTGTTGTCTCCACTTGAGTAGTTGAACCTGAAGCTCTCGGATTTTGTCTCGAACTTTGCCTGATTTATTAACATAAAAACAACACTTTTCCTGTAAAGCAAGACATATTCCCCCATGCTCTGCTTTCAGAAGGTCCAAGCCTCTCCTATTTTACAAGACCACTTCTGCTAGTGAATCTATCTGGTTTTGGATATCTTGGATAGTACCAGATAATGCTTGAACATCATCAATCAGCTGGTTAGATAATTTAGTATAAGAATGTACTGCTACCCCAAACCCGCTGAACCTGTCCCCATGGCTGCTGTGATTTCCAGCCCCACTAATAAGGGAATGAATTGGACCACCCTCTTTGTGCAGCCTTGGAGGCAGGCCTGGGCATTCTGCTGCCACCTGCGCCCTGCTCCCCACTCCCCTGTTGTTGCTCCCTTGCTTTCTCCTCCTCTGCTTCTCCTCTGCTCCCTATCCCCCCTGGTGCCTCATGCTGCACTGTCCTAGGTGACTGCCATTGCCGTGCTGCATCATCCCATAGTCACATTCTACTCACCATCTTTCCACTTACTATCTGTTCCTCTTTGTTGCCTAGGCCTATAGATTACTCCCCACCTCTTCTCTATAGCCATTCTTTTCTCAACTATCAAGTTGGTGCCACTTCATCAGATTTGTGCCTCTTTTCTCCATAAAAGTCTGTTCTTCCTGGACCTACCCTCCTTCAGATTCCTTTCATCTTTTTTTTACTACCATGTCTTCTGTCACCATCATCTGTTAATCATCTGGATCTTCCTTTATTCTGGCATCTTGCTACTCTTAAACTGCCTCTTCCTTCCTTCCCTCCTAACATACACTTTTTTTTCCTGACTTTCTTTTCCAACCAGTAAGTGCCAAAGGTGTCTACAGCCAGTCTCCCCACTGGCTTTAGTAATCACTGTAGATTTATTTGATTTTTTTTTCTTTTATTCCTCCTTTTGGGTTGAGCCTCACACAGGGAACATACTCCAATTCATTTGACTGGGGGCCATCACTTCTGAAACTGGAAACGCCATTTTGGACGGGGGCCTATTGTGTTCAGGCGCCATTTTAGGCAAGGGCCCACTGGGCCCAGGCGCCATCTTAGGGGTGCCACATGTCTGATCATTCTGCAAAGATTGTAAGTGTAATGTAAGTCTCTCAAACAGTTGAGTTTCCAGGTTCAAAATCACTTTGGAAGATTGAGGAGCAAATGTGGACAGTTCATTATCACCAGGAGGCGGTTTTGTAGCAACTGGTGCTGCAACGGGGTCAGGACGGTATTTGGAAGCCTCTTTGGCTAAGTCTTCCCAACTGACCTCTTGTAAAGTAGTAAGGTCGGGATACAAAGATTTATAATGGGTCAGGAGAGGAGCCTCGGGCAGAGGAGGTGGCAAAAGCTCATTAGGGGGAGGCGGCAGCTGCTTGTTATCTTAGAGTTTAGTTAACACTTCATTTGCCTCCTCACTGTGGAGAGAGGAGACGTCTAAACCAGCCTGGGAAGGGGCTGGAGTGGGCCTATTGGAGTTACGCAGGACAGCTTCTCTGTGAGTAATCATTTCTCTGACCAAAGGGTCTCTATGTCGCTGCGTAAGAATCTCATCAATCAAGCCCCAGTATGAAAATGCTGTGATTGGGACTTTTTCAGGACCAAAAACTCTATAATAATCTTATAATGCAACACCCACTCATTTTTATCTTTTAGAATTGATCGTGCCCTCCAATGGGAACCACGGGCAAACCTCATGAATAAACTTAAAATACTGTAATAATTCCTTTTCTTTTACCTTAATCCCTCGTGTCTTGAGTGCCTTACTGAGGCTTTCCACAAAGAGTTCATGCTTACTTAATGCCTGACCCATGCCAGGAAGGGGAAGGGGGTTGCCGTTCACTCACCGTGGCTCGAGCGGCGCGGCAGGCACTCGCGCAGCGTTGGCCTCGGAATTTACTTTCACTATCTGCTTCATAGCCGGCACTCTCGAACGGCTCCCTCATTAAATCCTC
>NW_004524712.1:1973437-1977462 GCF_000260255.1 Octodon degus
AAAAGAAGTTAACCAATAACAAATGCCAGAGGGGCTGTATGGGAAAAGGAATCATTCTCCACTGTTGATGTGAGCGTAAGACTGGTATAATCACTACGGACATCAGTGTGGAGATTCCACAAAATACTAGGTTTAGAGATTCCATTCAATCCAGATATCCCCTCCTGGGTATTTTTCCAAAAGAACTGAAAACATTATATCATAGTGGTATCTGTACATTAATGTTTATAGAGGCACAATTTGTCATAGCTAAATGTTGGAAATAACCCAAATGACCATCAACCAAGAGTGGATAAAAAAGATGTGGTATTTTTATATAATTTTTACTCAGCTATAAAAAAGATAAACTCAGTACTTTGGAAACGTATGCAACAGAAAACATGCTCATAAGTGAAATAAGTGATCTTACATATGTAAATATCATATTGTCTTGCTAGTATAAGTACCTGAATGAGTAAATAAAATCTGAAAGATACCATAGATAATGTGAAAGGGAAAGAACCTGATCAAAGGGAAGGATCAACTGGATAAGGAAAAGGAGAAAAGCAAGGAAGAAAGAACAAAAATATATGTGTACATAAACAGTATAGTTTGGATAACTGAACTGCTGATTTCTGCTGGTCTATTTAAAGGAGCAATTTAGGCTTAAATTTTTTCTCTCTCCTTTTGCATCTTTTATAACTTCTTTTTGACCAATGTTGCATGCCTATATCTGATAATCTGAAAAACTAATTCAAAGACAACCATACACAATATAACAACCATTATTGAATTCCTATTACTTTGTTTAGTGAAGTTCTGTATCATTTCTGTTTATTTTTACTATTTTGTATTCTCTTAAAAAATCTGACTTTGAGTCCTAGTAGCATATTTTCCTTAGAGTGTTTTTATGAGCCAAAAGGTCAGTTGATGACATTGAAATGTTAGAAAAAGGAGAGTGATCAAGATTCACTTATGAAATTAGTTTATAATTCTGCTACTTCAGGCAGCACCTAGAGTTAGCAAAGTGTTAATCTTACAGAGTGGTTTATCAAGAATGAAATATGGAATGTCTTGAGGTCATCTGGGACCATGGGTGAATGTTACGCTGTGTAATTTTCTCAGATAGTTGACCAGGACAGATTCATAATTACACCTGGGGGGCAGGACAAGGACTTCAAGCTTTGACCCAACTAGGCAACAGAGATGCATGAAGAATCACAGGGCGTCACCAAGCCCACAGATATTAGAGCAGCACTGATGTGGGAACTTTCCTGCCCCATTTCTGGCCAACATGGTGGTCAACACAAATGCCCACATTCGTCTAGCAGTTAGTAAAGATTAGGATAGAGATATGGCCTCAGGTCTTTGAGAGTGGATATAAGAGTTGATAGGTATGAGAATGTCCCTTTACAGATATCCCCGATCACAAGTAGCAAAAATAATTTCATCAGAGAGGACCATAGTTTCAAAGAGCAAGCAGCACATATTAGAAAGAAACTGATTTTGTGGGCTGCACCCCTGTGATCCCTGTTAGGTCTTACTCTGGAGTGTTACCTTCCATTCTTTTTTTTCATTTATGTACTTGGTACAGGGTCTCACTACACAGCTCGGACTTGTAGTGATCCTCCTGTTTTCAGCCTCCTAGTGCTGGGATTACAGGCATGAGCCACCACACCTGGACTTGGTCACTGGCTCAGCCCATTCTAGGGGCAGGGCTGGCATGGGCTACGCTTGCCAAAGCAGGCACTTAGTCCACTGAGCTATCTCACCGGCCCATCTTCCATTCTTTAAACTTGAACATCTTCAAGCCTAGTTCATCCACACTATTGTATGACTCTATCTGTGCATACAGAGGTCCCGGGTATGAACAACTTAGCTATGGGTATTCTCTCATTATTTTCTTTGTGATCATTTTGTTCTGATTACGTAGAGAGATGACATATGTGTCCCTTTTAGGGACCACATACAGTATGCATAGTGGAATAGGCACTTTGCGTGCTCACATAAGTATTTCAGATGATGAAATGGTTCATTGAGTCACGTAGAATTGGTCAACTTAGAGCAAGTAAGTCATGGGGTGGTGGGAACAAAGTGGGTCATGGAAGAGGGACCTGGAGTATTGCCACTTTTAGAGGGCCTTAGATTGAGATCTGCTTCTGGCCTCTCTTGTAGCCAGTGGCTAACATTCTTGTCTGAGTGCCCTATAAAATGACTGGCAAAAGGCCTCAGCAGTTAGCACTCCACCATCATTTTAAAACTGCTCCCTGGTCTCTAATACAGCGTGTTTCAAGAAATAGCCCGACAAAATGGATAACATCCTGAAGCTGAATCTCTTTCTTCTCTGCATAGAAATTGGTAATTCCTTGGGTGATGGCATATATTTAAAGAGAGATTTTTTTTTCATTCTCTTGGGTTACACAAGCTCTGATTAGACTTTGAAAAATAAACCCACTTTTCCCTGTAGAGAGGTTCCACCATGGTCCTCTGACTTCTTCCATTTTCTTACTTTCCTAGATTCTTCCCTGTCCTTCACTGGAGGCCTGCTCTGATTTCTGTGTTTTGTGTACTTCCTCAACTGTGGTTTATCTATGGATGATGCTTCAGGGTCTCTAGTCAGCCTGAGGAATGTTCAACCTTCCCATAACCCTCAACTACATATCCAGAGTCTCATAACCCAGGAAGTGCTGTCAGCTTTTCACTCCCATACAGAATCTCTATGATACGTTACCTACTTTATGGGGAGAGTTATCTAGTTTCTCCATGTCCTCCTGCTTAGTGTGTGCATTAAACCATGTTGTCTTTTGTAGAATTAGAACATTGCATTTTTAGGGGCAAAGTTTTGGGGTAGCCAACCTCCCATGTAGATTGGATGATCTCTGCTTTCTTTGGGGTGTGGCAGCGATCCTCCTCTTCTCTCCACACACCCTCTCTTCTAGCATCCTTGGATCTCCTGTGCAGACAATGTCGTGCTTACACAAATGTGACCTGCAATCATAAGATGGAGACATGCTCTACAAGTGATGAATCATTTTGTATGACCCGAACAACCCTTGTGCTACCCAGTGGTAAGTGTATTTGATGATCTGGTGAGCGCTGTAGGAAGTTCCCTCTTTTTCAGGGATCAAAAGACCTTCCTTGAAGACATGGGGTCCAATGAAAAGTCAACTGAAGTCCAGGTGTGAAGTTATAAGCCTTGTTACCTTGATTGCAGAATTATAAAATTAAGGGGATATTGAGTAGACTGGGCTGATTCCTATCTTTGTACTGATCTCTCTTTGAGACTCCTGAGCTCTAAAAATACTGATGTTCAGGATCAAAGTCTCTACCAATGCCATTTTCCCCACTCCATCTTGGATGCCTCTTGTAGAATGTTGACCAAGCATCTGTTTTTGCATAGAAAGCCTAGGAAACTTTCTTTGACACTCCTTACCTCTCTTATCCGTATCATATATGTATTCTCAGGATAGCCCTGCTGCATCCATCTGATAACATCTTTCATGGTGTGTTTAGATTGCCTCTCACCCTCGAATTCTTTGTGCTTAAGACTTAATGCCTATCAATTTGAAACTGTCTCATTGCTATTTGTTTCTCAATAAAATTATGGGAAAAAAAGACTTAATGCCACTCCCCACTCTACCCTGGTGCTTTCCATAGAGCCTGGAACACAGAAGGTTCTCTGTGCCCATTTGCTTGAGACAGAACTTGAAGCTCACAACCAACTATATATTGCATCTGCAGTAAAGACTTCTAGGAGATGGAAGCTTGCTAGATATGACTTAAGAGTCTGTGGCAGGACTGCCAGCACAGGGATGGTATTTGCTGTAGGAGAAACATTCTTTCATTCAATATAGCTTTGGTTTACTTTTTTTTTAAAATTTAACAAAGGCCTTTAATTTTTTTCAAAGTTTTATTGATAAACAGATAGCAATGAGACAGTTTCAAATCAAATTGGAAGTACAGTTTTAACAAATAACACACTGCATATGTTCTTCTTAGTGGTTAATTGCTGTACAAGATGCGGACTTGTGATCCTATTTACAAAC
>NW_004524712.1:1977562-1980948 GCF_000260255.1 Octodon degus
TGTGGATTGGTAGTGGAGGTCCAGGACCACAGGAAGATGTCAAGGCAAGCGGGGATTGGTGCTGCAGCACTTCTTGCCCAAATAAGGGAAAATATAACAGGAGCATTCTATCGCCCCCCACAGTCTACAGTGTCTTTTTGTTGTTATCTTGTTCTTGTCTAATTTTGGTAACAGGGTAACTGTCGCCTCAGAATTATTTGGGGAGTATTTTTTTTCTTTGTAATTCTATGGAGAACTTTGAAAAGAATCAGAACTTATTCTTTAAAAGTTTTGTACAATTCGATAATGGATCTGTATCATCCTAATACCTCTTTTTTGAAAACTCTTAATTACCTATTCAGGCAGAAAACTTATTGTTAAAAACCTATTGTCCTGGTTCTTATTTTATTTGTTTATTTATTTTCCAGAAAACTAAGTTTTATTCAGCATTTCATTAAGGTTAAATCTCTAGGAATGAGGAGCCCTTGTTAGAGGGCACAATGGTCCAAAAAACCTCAGATCTCATAGGGAACCACTGGCTGAGATTCTCTGCTGGGATCACCGCCTCGTTCCAGGTACAGATTATTATAAGGATACTGCTTCAGCCTCACAGACTGGTAGCTGGGGCACATCTCCCCTACCCAGAACATGAAAAGCATGAATGCCATGAAGTTGAAGAGATGGTTACGCATGATATGCCAAGAAAGAGGTGTGAGAGGTGTGGCCACATGGTTCTGGATATACGTGTCTAGATGCCAAAGAATCGGTTCACCCTAGTTCAGCCTCAAGTCTGGGTGGTCCCATTCATACTGAGGATCCTTCTCATGCTGTGAGTGGTCAGGCAGCTTTGGGTAGTCCCCATACCCTATGCCTCCATCCGGGTAAGGCTCACAGTCTTCCACCCACATATTATACTTCTCAGTGGTAGCTGCCTGTTCCTCTGGGGTCCTGGGATAGGCACCTGGTAGCATGCCCCTGGTAATGTGGGAGGCTGTCCATGCCCCCAATGGCACTGCCTGCCGAGCTGTGCTTTGCAGCCACTGGAAACCCAGAGCCAGAGCCTCGGCTACCACCACCTTCACCTTCTTCCCAGTTCTGTTTTGTTTTTTGTGTAGCACCTATTTTTAAATGTTCACTGGGTTCAGTTTTGGTGACTGTATACAGAAATTAGTCATTTTCCTCATATTTTTCAATTTGCATGCAGTTTCTTCATAAATTTATAATTGTCCTTCACATTTCTGTGTATGGTTTGCCAAAGGTTCTTTCCGCTCTTCCATTTTATTTATTTGGGTCTTCCATCTATAACATTTTCCTTGAACATAAAAGCACATTTAATTTAACATACAGTCATGATTGATCTTGGACTAATCCTCATAATTGAAGAAATAGCAGTCATGATCTAAGTAGAGTTTCACCCCTTCTTAGTTGGACAGACTGTAAAAAGTTTATGTCCATCATAGGGAAGTGAAGTACTTTGTAGAGAAAAAGAAATGCCCTGAGCTGTGGTGAATGAGTGTGCAACAGGAAGTATAGGAGCTGACACATCAGTGGAAAGAAGATACACAGATCAAGGAAATTGAGATCTGGAAAAGAGCCATCTGAGTGGCTATATAGGAAAACATAGGTTGTGTATCTCCTGCCTGACCATTTTGAGCTAACCTAAAGGCCGAGCTAGGTTAGCTCCACTGCTGTGCATTGGAGCCTTCTGCACTGCACAGGAGGCTCTGTATAACCAAATGGTCAGGATTATTGGCCCCAAGATGTTTTCCCGCCTCCATGTTCAGATAACTCACTGCTTGGACTTGGGTCAAAAATCAAGTATCGCCGATGGTAGAGTTGGGGACTACCTAATACTCTAATAACATAACTGTTTCTCACTAGGTAAGGTCAAACACCTGATTACACAATGTATGCTATAGCCAAAACATTTGGGGGAGCTGTGTGCCCCCCCAAGTAACAGGAGCACCACTGAGCTGTAGGCCACTCCCCATCAAGGGGGCTTTGGAGAGCCCTACCCTGCCCCACCACTGTCACAGGAGCCTTATGGATATTTGGCAGCCAGTGCTACCATTTTAGAAGCCAGGCTGTGACCTGAAAAGCTTTAAGAACCTCAGTGACCCACACCCCACCGACCCACTATCATGGGAGCTGCACTGACCCATGCTCTACCTCCACACGGTCATGGGAGCCTTGCTGAACTGTCCCCCCGCCTCATTATGGAAACCATGCTGAGTCCCAGACAGCTTCAGGAGCCTTGGTGAGCTCTACCTCACACAACCACTTTTAGAGGCACCTTCCTGACCCACTCCCAGGACCCCACTGCTGCTACTGAGCCAGAGTGCACTTTGGGAGATTAAAATGTATCAAAATGAAGAGCAATCTTAGACCTTTAGCTCACCTGGAACAAGTACAAGAGAAAAGGACATAGAAGAACTTGGAAGTCACACACCTGAAATTTCTGAACTGATAGCAAGTGAAGTAAGAAACAACTCCAGCAGGCTATAGAAGAAAAAAGATCACAAATAATCTCTTAGGTAAAAAATAAATGATAACAATCCTGAAAGAATTGTTCAGTTCATCTAAAGAAAATATAGACAAAAATTAGAGAAGAATAGAAAAATTATGGAAACATTGAATGGACAATACAGAAAAGAATTAGAATGAATGAAACAGATTCAAAAAAAAAATGTTGAGAACATTAAGAATTCCATTGAAAGTTGGCAACACCACTTGAATGAAATTGAAGATAGACTTTCAGACCTTAAAAACAGCATTGTAGCTAGCAATAATGAAAGGAAAGATCTCTTAAAAATAACAAGGAACCAGCAAATAACAATACATTAGCTTAAAGATATTCAAAGAAAAACAATATAAAGTTGACATGTGTCGAGACCCAGTCCTAGCCCAGGTCCGGTGAGTGTGCGGAGAGCTTCCTACTACCCTGCACTGGCGGGACCAGTCCCAGCCCAGGTGCAGCATGGACCAGACGCTCTCCCATCCCCTTGGGCTGCCCCCCACCACTCCGCAGTGCCTCCCCCACCCCGCCCGCCGAGTAGGAATTTTTGCCCCATCCCAGAGCCCCCAGACCCAGTCCTAGCCCAGGTCCCGTAAGTGTGTGAGGAGAGCTTCCTCTTCCCCGTACTTCACCTTGCCCCCTCCAGGCACAGCTCAGGCCTGGCATACACGACTGAGGTGTAATCCTGCAGCTGCAATCCCTGCAGAGAGTGTAGAGGATAGATCCAACCAGCTAGTCCAGGAGCAGAACATCTCGCCACAGGGGCACAACAGGTTCACCCTTAAGGGCAGCACTGCGAAGGAGCTGAGCACAGCAGACAGACCCAAGCCAGACACAGCTGGATAAGTCCAAACTTTGTAGAGCTGCACCTGAACTTCAGTACGTGCGAAGG
>NW_004524712.1:1981048-1982869 GCF_000260255.1 Octodon degus
ACACTCTACATCATCGATCACTTTCCTCTTTGGCCCCATAATCTTCTTGATCAGAAAATTTGGGACACTACCTAGGTACATGACGTTACAGTACAAGTTCTCATATGTCCTGAGTCTTAATTGACCTTAGAAGACGCTTTGGTTTACTTTTACTTCAATTTGGACTTTACATCCTAGCTATTCAAGCGATGTTGTATTTCCTCTTTTTTCTTTGCAGGGGCTGTGTTGACCACAGAGACTATGTGCAAGAAGGACTGTAAAGAGACAAACGAGTACGTTGCTGATCGACTGGTGCTGGTATCCTGCTGTAATAATATTAATTTCTGCAATGAAGTCATAATTCCCAGTATGCTTCCTTAGTGTGAGGAAGTTTTGAATTGCATCATTATGTACCTGTAGTAAAGGAGGTTGAGAACACAAATGTGCTTAGTTAAGTTACAGTCGCATCCTGAAGGACTTACTCTTGTACATCCTCTTTCATTTTGCTTCTCATTCTAGCAACTTCTGTTCTCTGTGTATGCACAGTGGGGATGTATTACCCACCACAGTTCTTGACAGGCATTAGAATGTCTCTCCTTTAAGGCCTAAAATAATTCACTCATACAATGTTGTATGTGCTACCCTTGGGTTGACACACAAGATCCAAAGCAATGATTATAGTGGCCCCAAATCTTTGTTGGGATGGTTGTCAACAATAAATGGGAAGGCTTTCTTTGCTCATAATTCTTTCCAGTTAAGAGAATTTCTTGGCTAAGTGATATCTTTCTTTGTATAAACAACAGACTAGTATTACTGGATGTCTACTAGACATCTATCCAATTGCTTAGTTTGAGTCTTTTTCCTTTCATCCTCCACAATGACCTTATGTGATAACAGAGAGACAGTCCAACTGACACACCAGGAGTGGTCTGCTGCCACAGTTGAGTCAAATAGCTGGCATATGGCTAAAACACTTACATAAATCCTCCCTGAAGCTTGACTGAATAGACTAAGCTGTCATAATTTGGAAGCTTTCTTTCTCAAATGTGGGATTTCCCACCCTAGGAAAGGGGGCTCGTAGATTTAAACTTTAGAACTATAGCCATATTATTACTATGAATGGAGACATCTGGAAGACCTTCTTGACAATAACATATATACAAATGAGAAAATAATAGATAGTAGGTTGAAGCTCCAAGATTCATCTAAATTGAGAACTTTCCATCAAATGTTGTATGGCAATAAATTCAGTATATGTTTAATCCAGTTTGTGAAGGATTTTTTTTCTGAGCAGTTTTGAATCTTGGTTTATAATGATGCTTATTCTTCTCTTTTTTTAGGAAAATAATATGGCTCTACAGTACAGCTCTTTGAGCTTCTTGGTTGGCATTTTGCTTGTAATCGGTAATGTCTTTTTCTACTCCCTTCCAGGATGCTAAGGGTTACATTTTCATTTCACTGATTTGAAGGTTCCCCAGTCCTCCACAAGACGTGTCCTGGCTCTTCTTCTTTACATGTATAATGCATGCACATAATAATGTGTTATGAATGTTTTCCTATCTTGTAGAGGGGAAAATATGAATACCAAAGTTGAACCTTGTTAGAGTTTGGATCTGAAATGTCCCTCCAAGGCTCATCTGTAAAGATTGGATCACATGCAACAATCTTTAGTGGTGGAGCTTTGGGGATGTGATTGGATCATGGAGACAGAACTTTACCAATGGATTAACCTACTGATGCATTAATAATTGGATGGGCTATTTGGAGATAAAGAAATTTAGGGGGTGGGATCCAACTAAAAGAGAACAGTCCTGGGTGTTGCTCTGAATGGTATATTTTGTC
>NW_004524712.1:1983554-1986168 GCF_000260255.1 Octodon degus
GGCCCCAGCATCCATATATTTAAAAGACAAATTTTTTCTTGTGTCTATGTATTGTTGATTCTTAGTATTTCATACAAATGGCTATTGTTAATGCCTTCTTTCACTTAGTATATTGTTTTTCATGTTTCTTCTATGTTGTAGCATATATGGGCCCAACATTCATTTTTAGGACAGTAAAATATTTCATTGTATAGATATATCACATTTTGTTCAGCTGTTCATCGGTTGATGGGCTTTTTGATTCCTTACATTTCTGAGTCCGTTTTCACTGTTTATTTGTTTTCAGGAATTTTACAATTCCACCTATGTTATCTAATTTGTTGGTATAAATTTGCTTATAATAGGATTTCTTGTAACAACTGTTGTTGCTGTAACCTCAGTAATAGGCTCCCAATTTCATTCCTTCTTTGAGTAATTTGAGTGTTCTTCATTTTTATCTGTCAGCCTAGTTAATAATTTGCCAGGTTTTTCTTTCTTTTTGGTCTTTTAAATGTAGCTATCTTGAGTATCATTGAATCTATCTTTTACTTTTCTGTTCTCAAATTCATTTATATCATCACTAAATGTTATTTCCTCACTTCTGCTGATTTTTGGTTCACTCTTTTTCTCTTTCTTAAGGTAGAAGAGTTTGTTGATTTGAGTTCTTCCTTTTTTAAAAAGTTGTAAAGAGGGCCGGGGAGATAGCTCAGCAGCATAAGCACCTGCCTGGCAAGTGCAAGATCCTGAGTTCAGTCCCCAGTACAAAAAAAAAAAAAGTAGTAAAACTGGAACTTTCCTCCTGTGCCCTACTTTACTCTCATCGCATCCTATAAGCTTTTGTGTGCTGTGTTTTGGGTAATCTCAAAGTATTTTCTTCTTTCCCCATTGATCCATTTGCTGCTCCAGACTATGCCATCCACATTACATATTTTACTAAATTTTCAGGATTTCCTCCAGCTATCAATTGCTAATTTGATTCTACTGTGGTCAGGCAAGTTGCTATATGATTTTGGTATTTTTAATTCATGGAGAACTCTTTCGTGGTCCACGGTGCTCTGGAGAAGGATGCACATTGTACTATTGTTGGTGAAGTGACTCATCTGTGGCTATCAGGTCTGCTTGGCCTTTACTATGAAGTTAAAGTCGTATTTTTCCTTGTTTATCTTTTGTCTCTTTTTTCCATCTATAAAAAATGGTGCACGTGTAAGTTCAGTCAACCAAGGCTAGAGAATGCAGTCTGTATGTGGTTATGAGTAGCAAGCAGTTTTCAAGCAGCTTTGTAGTTTGAAGCTGGCAGGGTGTGGTTTTGACAACTGCCTCTGTGAGAACAACACTGTGACTCTTAGAGCAGGTTGCCACGGCTACCAAAATTCCCCCATTAGAATGGCAATTGCTTTCTAATGGCTTCACCTCACCTAAATGTCCTCACCTACATAATGACAGAATTCATATTTTAAAATAATGGCATGATGATGCTACAGAACATACTCTTGGTCTACCAATTGGCCAGTAGAAGGTTGGTGCAGCACAGGAACATGCTGCTGCCTGCCTGTTCACATTTGAACTTGATGTGGCTGGTTGTGCATTTGTTTGGTGTTGCTATGCATTCCCACCTTAAACTATAGATTTAAAGGTGAATCTTTCCTGAGTTGTGCCCTGACCTGAGTTAGATGCCAGAACAATGTTCCTGTAGGTACCCCTTACTTACTAGCTATGTTTATAAAAGTCTACTCTGGAGGAGAAATTTGCAGCTTTTCCCAGAGTGCTAAGGGATGATGATCTTGATCAATCAACTAGGTGATCCCGATAAGTGGTGGGATAAACTGAGCTACCATTCTGCTGTGCATGTTGGGCTGACCCGTTGAGTAGAGGAAGAATGCTCCTCAGAGAAACTAAGAATTGAGTACTACATATAGGGTCGGAGGGGGACACTCATCTGAAAGACCACAGCATCCTACAGAATGCATTGTTCTAGATGAAGACGTTAGTGTGGTTGGTTCTCTTGCTGTGCTTAAGGAACCTTATCCATGTTGATCTGTTATGAAATGCTTAGAGGAAAACTAAACTTCTACTCAAATGTAAATAGGTGCAGACACTTAAAGGTCAAGGGAACCCTCCTGAAAGGGAAGCTGAGGCCTATGGACAAACACTAAGAAGTGTGGAGATTATCTGGGAAATCAACAAAAGGGGAAAACAGATGTCAGACAGGAATCAAGAAGGTAATGGGCCATCATGGTGTTCATCATCCTACTGCACCCTGAAGCCTCCAGGATTTTGTCTTGTTTTTCCTTCTTTCACTTAGCCCAAGCTTGCTCTGCAGAGCTGATTTCTCCCTTACTCCAAAATTTTTCAAATAAACTTTGTCACTACAAACAAAGGAAAGAAGTAATGGAAAGGAAAAACATTTCAAAAGTTGGAGAAATGGGTTCATATTGCTACAGATTCTGAAATAATGGTATTTTCTGGAGGTAGTGCACTGGCCCACATCAACCTCCCCCTTGTCTTCTTATCAGCCTGAGACAAAAACAAAAACTGAAGTCTAAAGTGGTTAAAAACCTAAGAGAGAGAAAATAAAAGTTCAAAAATGTAAGGGGAAGATACAAAAGGCGCACAAGTAAATTAAACATATATATAT
>NW_004524712.1:1986393-1988738 GCF_000260255.1 Octodon degus
GGGGATTGAACCGTGGTCCCTGTGCTTTGCTAAGCTTGTTCTAAGTAGGTGCTTTAGACCACTGAGCCATCTCTCCAGCCCATGTTTTATTGCTTTGAATAAAAGATAACATGCAGTGGGCAGTGTGAGATGCTTAACTGTCAAGTCAAAGTAATATAGACATTACAGTTGGGGCTATGGAGCCACTCTCCTCCACTTGCTGCTGGACCTCTCCTCTCTACTCCCCTGAACTTGAACAGCATGAGGCCAACCTCCCAACATTTGTCCTAAGTTTTACTACACAGAAGCAGAGATAAGAAAAGCAGACTCTTAGGGGCCAGGGAGATGGTTCAATAGAACAAGCATTTTCCTAGCAAGCACAAGGATCTGTGTTCAATCCCTGGTTCCACAAAAAGCTGGAGGTCAGTGATAAAGTGCTTCTGGTTCTTGTATAGGAAAGAAAAAGGGAGGCAGAAAAAAAGGAAAAAAAGAAAGAAAAAAGAAACCTTCTTCCCCTGGAGCTCATTGAATGCTCATGCATATGGACTGTATCTCATGCATCCAATTATAACAGAGTGAAATGTAGGAAAGGACATGTACACCAGACACAACTCATATGACTCAGTACCTTGTCAATCATGTTGTCAGTCATGCCTGGAACACCATAGTGGGTGATGTCTCTGAACTGGGGCAATGTTGTAAATGCTTACACATTATGCTTCCGGCCCACTCTTGCCATTTTCTTTTTGCAGGGATGAGCTTGCAGACTCTCAGCCTGCAGACTCTGAGCCTGCTGGCTCTGAGATACTGTTGCCTTAATAAATTTTGCTGTTCTTTCCTTATCATAATGTGCTATGTCCAATTCTTTGTTCATCTTGCTCAAGAATTTAGGAACTTGTCCTGAATCCCATTACTTACTTTGAAAAACAGATGAGTAGGCTCAAGATGGGAAAATGAGGGACAAAGAAGCCTAGACAAGAGGCATGTAGATGAATTTATAGGATAGCTTTCACATTATGAGTCTTTTTTTTTTTCACATTATGAGTCTTTTTTTCACATTATGAATCTTTTTGTCTCACAAATTTATGACAACTAGGAGACAGCTAGGACAACTTATCCACTACATAAATGATGTGTTACACAACCTGGTGGTCAGATGATTCAGAAAGTAAATGATTCTGTGCTTGGCTAACACAGCTCTTGGACAATGAGTTCAACATTAGAATAGCCATGGAAATGGAAATGGATTCTAAACTGAATAATTTTTTTACAAACTCAGCACATACTATGAGTATTTGTGCTGAAGGAGACAGGTTTTTACAGAATTGAGAAGGGGCAGTTCTCTAAAGAAAGCATACTGTCATGATGTCAGTGGCAGGTGTCCTACATTACTATCCAGTTTTCTAGGAAGACGGCAGAGCAGAAAGCAGCAACAAAATAAACTCTAAGATTTGGAATTCAGACACTGGAAAATAATAACTTGGGGAGGAAAAGAAGGAAGGAGGTGGATCCCTAGGACCAAAGAAGGATCTGAAGAGGAAATTAGAGCCCAGAAAAAGTGAAGGGACATATCATAATGTAGAAAAAGGAGGAGGAATCTGCACTCTTTCTCTAATTCTTGGTTTACAGCATGAAAGAGGAGGATCAAACCAAATGGCGAGACTTCCCTTGATCTGACCTCCATTCCAAGGTTGTGATGGGCCTTCTCAGGATTTTGCAACAAGCCTTTTCAGGCTAGTGGGAGGATTATCAGCAATTCAGAAGCTAACAACTCAGTTCAATAATTGGCCTTTGAAAATGCAAATAAATGTAAAGAATTTATAAGAGCCCATAAAAAACAGGCTACACTGTCTGAGATGATTTGAGGTTGTGCAGACATTGATCCTTCATATGTACAGGGCTTGCCTTGGTAACAAGTATCACTCAAGCTATTTGTCTACAGCCTTGAGAAAAGGGAAAGAACAAAGTTACTAGTTTCCTCTGTGGAGATGGAGGGTATTTTGCCCTAGATTTCCCTGCTGTATTATATATCCCTTTAACAAAACTTTCTAATATCTGTAGAAAATATCAATGAGGGTATCATATGGCCAGTCAGTGTAAACCCAAAACTGAAGTGAGAGCCCAATTTATTCTGAGAAACTTCCAGTAGGGCCTGCCCTGGTTCCACCAAACAGTGGGGGTGCCAATTCCAATTCCCTACCAGCCCTAACCTCTGCCACCAAGCACATTTCTGACCTCTGGCAAGCAACAAAGGATAGTTGAGGCTTGGACCTCAGTCTTTCCTCCAGATTTATTTTTCCATTTTTATTTTTTTTATTTCATTGAGAAACAAATATGAATGAGACAGTTTCAAAGCTGATTAATAG
>NW_004524712.1:1988973-1993877 GCF_000260255.1 Octodon degus
ATCTATCCTATTTTGTATATACAAATACAAAATGATCTTTCCTTTATATCCCCCTTTTTGTTTAGTCCTGTCAGAGGTGTGTATTCTATTGGCATCTAAATACTATAGGTGCTTGAATTCAGCAAAACAACCCAACACTGTCCAGTGGTCTATAATAGTAGTGGGTTATCCTTAGAAGTTATTGACTTGAGCCCTTTACAGCTCAGCATATTAAGCTTTACTTTATATACCTCGTTTTCATACTTTTCTGCTGGATGGTTAAGACTAAGATAAAGCAAGACCTATATAAAAAGAAATGTAACTTTTGTATCTGATAAGGTCAGTCAAGTATCCTCAGGATTTATCCTGTAGCCCTGTACCGCAGTTTGAGGTCCTTTGTCAGTGTCAGCCATGAGGATGAGTCACAGCCATTGCTTGACCAATTTGCCCTCTGTGAAAGCCTGAGAGAATGTTTTCTCTCCATGTGACTCTCCCCAGTCACACTATACATCATTGATCACATTCCTCTGTGGCTCCATAATCTCCTTGATCAGAAAATTTGGAGCACAACTGAGTTACATGATACTACAGTACAGGTTCTCCTATGTCCCGAGTCTTCACTGACCTTGAAGGGCTAGGGCCAAAATGTTGGCTGACCTTGCAGCCCTTCCTTTTCTCCAATTTTTGATCTGCTAACTTAGGTTGTTAACCCTCCAGAAGGGAAGCTTTTTATTAACCTGCAATATATGCAGTTTAGTTCACTGTAGGCATTCCAAGCGTGAACCCTCTATTACACATCACCATCCTCATTGCAGCTGCCTGGCGCACAGGCACCAGCATACACAGTTAGTCAGGGTGAGAATCCCACCAGCCAACCGCTAGTGTCAAAAACCTACTAATGTCCCCCAGGATCACTGCCCCACCTATCTTGTGCATACAAATGCATGGCTTTGCCCTTGTCATGTTTCCCAACTTTTCTCCTTGCTCCTCCAGATTTATACTAATTCTCTGAAATGGGGCCCCAAGTTATGCCAATTGTAATCTATGGACCTTTGGTCAAGGAACAGTGGAGCTCATGCTAGGCCATAGCAATCTCATTTTAAAAGATCTCCATGTTTTACCTGGTATCATCAATGCTGATTATACAGGAAAAATCAAAGTTGTGTCTCAATCTATTCAAAAATACTATTGAAGTTACTCCAGACTGTCATATCACTCAACTAGTCACACTCCCTTTGACAAAAATCAGAAAATCTATAAATAAAGAATCTATACATAAGGAAAGAGAATCATATACCAGTCAAGGGTTTCAGGTCTTCTGATACTTAGTGTGTTCAATGGATTAAACAGAATCATCTCTAGAAGGAATTGATTATTGAATGAAAAACTTGGATAAAACTTGAATAAAAAATTGTTAACCTGGAAGGATATAGAAGGCCATTCTGGACATTTCTCATCTTGTGTCCTCCCCCATCTACCGGTCAATCTATGAGGTTGGGATGTATTACAGGGTATGGGAGCATTTTTGGTTAGTCCTTGCTTCTTGGTGACTCATGATCTATACAACAAGGTTATCTCCCACTCAAAGCTTGGTAAATACAATTTAGGAAGAAAACAATCTCTTCTAATAAAACCCAAAAGGGACTGTTTTGTCATAGGATATTCACCTTCACATTTTCAAGAGAAGGCTTGATCTCTTTTCTGACCCCACATATGATGTCTAAGATAACTTGGATGTCTTATGACCCTGACTGGGTTATCAATCATGCTGGGGAAGCTTACAGCAGCTCATACAGTAGTTAATGAACAGATGACAGTGGGACACCTAGAATTCTCTCTTAGCCCTTAGGATACTCTAATTTTCTTAATAAGAAAGAAGTGAGGGAGGTGGAGACTACCACAGGATTTGCAGGCACTTAATTGCACCCTGGAACTCATGGGAGCACTTCATCCAGGATTGCCCAGGCCTGTAGCTATCCCTTTATATTTTTCCCTCATGGTGATTGATTTAAAAGACCACCTGTTTTTATTTATTTTTTTAAACAGTCCCTCTCCAACCTCAAGATAAAAACATTTTACCTTTAGTTTACCCTTCATAACCATCATGCCCCTATTCATTATTTCCAGTGGTGTTGTCTGCCACAAGGAATGGCAAATATTTCAACCCTATGTCAAGAGTTTGTTAGGGCCAGGCAGATAGCTCAGCGGACTAAAGCGCTTGCTTCAGCAAAGCACAGCGGCCAGGATTCAATCCCCGGCATGCCATGCCACCCCTGGCTCTGGAGCATGCTGAGATGGTGATTAGGACTGAGCATGGTGGTGCACAACTGTAATCCCAGAGCTTGGGAGGCTGAAAACAGGAGAATCACTATGAGTCTGATCTACATAGTGAGGCCCTGTACACCCTGTAGACCTTGTCCTAAATTCATTAAAAAAGAAAAAAAAAAAAAAAAAAAAGAGTTTGTGGCTGCAGCCCTCTTGTTAGTACATAAGGTTCATCCATCTGTTCCTCTTATTCATATCATGGATGATATTCTTCTAGCACATAAATCCGCATCCTCTTGCACTAAGTATTTATGTAATTAAATGATGTCATTTGCAGTGCAGTTCTAGTGGTGGCCCCCAGAGAGAGGCAAACTATGGCACCCTTTTTTCATATTTAAGCCACCTTATCGAACAGAAAAATATTTTTCTCCAAACTGTTCAGATCCAGACTAATAATCTTGTACTCCCAACTGATTTTCAGGCTTTACTAGGTGATATTAGTTGGCTCCACCAAGCCCTTAAGCATGTTGCTCGTGGTGTAGGCCACCTCTCTGACGTTCTCAAGGGGAACCTGGCCCCCAGAGCACCAATATAAAGATAGAATGTTAGATTTATTTATTTATTTCTGTATTTCTGTATTCTAGGGAAGGGTCTGCAGGGTGTTCAGGGCCTCACTGCTAGATCGGACTCATAGTGATCCACCTGTTTACAGCCTCCCAAGAGCTGGGATTATAGGCGTGCACCACCACGCCCCACCTCAATTGCCAGCTCAGCACGCCCCGGGGGTGGGGCTGGCATGGCAGGCCTGGGGATCGAACTCCCGGCCCCTGTGCCTGCTTGCAGGTGCTTTAATCCACTGGGCTATTTAGCTGGCCCTAGAATATCAGATTTAGAAGACAGGGATGTGGTTGGTGATCACCAAATAAAAGAATTCTAAAAGCATAGCAAGGGACCAAGAAAAATCCATTCAACAGATGTTAGATGACACAAAAAACAATAATATGACATTATTTGGAATCAATGAAACTCAAGATAGCAAGAAGGGTATAAAAAAACCTATTAACTGTTGTAATAACTAAAAACTTCCCAAGCATGGAAAAAGCATAAAAGCACTCCAAGTAGTCATGATCAGAAAAACTCCACCAAGAATATAATAGTCAAGCTTCAATAACTTCAACACAAGAACAGAATATGAAAAATTGAGAAAAGAAACAAGTCATGTACAAAGAAAAACCCATAAGACTCTGAAGAATTCTCAACACAAACTCCTAAGTCCAGCAGAGATTATAGTGAAGTGTCTCATGTGCTAAAAGAAAACACTCCAATCTACATTGGTATGTGTACCCTGAAAAATTATGTTTTAAAATTAATGGAGAATCAAAATGTTGTTATGATTTAAAAAAACCTGAAGAAATTTATGATCACTAAACCAGCACTCCAAAATATTAAGAAAGATATTCTAGAAAAAGACAATGATGACAACAATTCTAAGAATCTTAATAAAATGAACCCACAAGGCAAGGTAAGCACTTAAACAAAAGGGAAAGAAAGGGAAGAAACAACATGAAAAAAAATGATAAAGATGAACCAATACTTGTCCATGTAAATGTAGATACTTGTCATCAATGTAAATAGTCTCAATCCACCAATTAAAAGAAACAGATAGGGATAATGGATCAAGAAACAGGATATTACAATATGCTGCACACAAGAAAGACATTTAATTCAAAAAGAAATTCATGGACTGAAAAAAATCGCAAAGATGGAAAACAATACTATATGTGAGAGGAGTCTGGATAAAAGAAGGACTAGCTGTTCTTTTTTTCATGTGAAACATGCCTTTTTATTTACAGTTATGTTTCAGATGCATGTACATGGGTCAGCGTTCGCAAGAGAAGCATGATTTACAAAGTAGGCTTACAGTAGCTGCCTGCAATAGGTGGAGAGGGCAAAAGTGGCTGTCAGCATACTGGACAGCCAAAGGATCCGATCCACACCCAATGGCCTGGAGCTCACTGCAGAGTCTGTACAAGTGCCTATGGGAAGCTAAGGGCTCAGCACTGGCAGAGGGAGATGGGAGCCAAATGACAATGTGGAAGACTGGAGCTTCTCTGAAGAAGTTGAAGTAAGACTCCCTTCTTTCCCTTTTTATTCCTTCCAGGCTACAAGGCTATTGGTTGGTGCCACTCTCACACATGGTGAGTCTTTCCTCTTAGGAAGTCAGCCATCCAGATGTGTCCAATCTATGCTAAACCAACCCTGTAGGGGCTTTCTACTCCAGTTAACACTACAATTATCACAGATGCACAGCTGCAGCATTCTTCACAGATATCTGAGTCTCATGTTCAGAAAATAAAACAAAACCTATTGATCAATTCTGAAGTTTAAAAAACTTTGTTTTCTTTTTCATTTTCTTTGCTGTTAAGAAATAACACTGCTATGAATATTACTGAATGGGTTCTTCATGCATAACTATAAGACCTCTCTATGACCTAGACAGTATCTGTAGGTAGATGACCAACCCTTTGACAGTAATAAAATTTTACTTACAGACCAGTGTGTGATCAATTTTCAGGAATATTCCCTTTAAAATGTAAGTATTCTCTTTTTTTTTCAGGTTGTTAAGTTTATTCTTGAACATTTGCATCTGATATTTTCTT
>NW_004524712.1:2015862-2026364 GCF_000260255.1 Octodon degus
CATTATAGACATTTCATACTATAATAAAATACATTAAAGGTGACATACAGAACTGTGGTAGTTTTAATACTTATTTGATTTTGTTTCTAAAAATTTTTCCTGAAATAATTACCCTTTGCTTATAATAAATAAAATGAAACTAAAAAAAAAACATGCAGACTAATTCAAGGATTTTAAAATTATGTTCAAACATGAAAAATAAATAAAGATGTGTTCAGGCAAATAAAAAGGGATCATTTATTTTAAAAAAAGTCACATTTTTTGTTATATAGGTCTTGCTTTATCTTGTTTTTTTTTTTTTTTTCAGTACCCGGGATTGAACCCAGGACCCTGCACTTGCCAGGCAAACGCTTATTCTACTGAGCTATCTCCCTGGGCCCTATCTTGGTCTTAACCATCCAGCAGAAAAGTATAAAAGCAAAGTATAAAAAGTAAAACCATATTAATATGCTGAGTTGTAAAAGGCTCAAGTCAACAACTTCTGACATTGCCAGTCTTACAGAAAACTCAATGCTGTTATGAACTATTGGACTACATTGGAATATTTTGCTAAATTCACATACCTACAATGTGTGACAGTGGAATACCCTTCTCTGGCAAAACTAAACAAAAAAGGGAGATACAAATGAAGGACCATTTTGTATCTGTATATTCAAAATGGTTAGGATAGATATACAGCTGCATTCTCTTAATTCAATGAACAGAGAGATTTGTTCTACTAGTGTCTATGGACAGGATATCATGTCTTCATCTTGTACAATGAATAACCACTAAGAGAACAATATGAAATGTATTAATTTTTTTTTCAGAACCAGGGATTGAACTCAGACCCTTGCACTTGCTAGGGAAGTGCTTATTCCACTGAGCCATCTCCCTGGCATTAATTTTTGAAACTGTGCTAACAATCTGTTTTGAAACGGTCTCATTGATATTTGTTTCTCAATAAAATTATTTTTAAAAATACATCCTATGAGTAGGTATCAGACCACTGTTCTTAATTCTTCATTCTGTTTTTTAATTCAATGAGACTTTTTGATGTGTGTATATGTGACATGCATGACAATCTTTACTGCTCTCTTTGTCATCAATTGTAGGAACATAATACATTTTTATTTTATATAAAAAAGAAATAAGAAAAGAAAAGAAAAAAGATCAGAGAAGGGTTTTTTTTGGTGGGGGGGGGCTGGCTCAGGCTGCCATAGGGCAGGTTTGGTAAGGCATGTGGAGCTGGGGATCGAACCACGGTACCCTGCACCTGACTGCATCTGCATAAACAGGTGCTTAGACAACTGAGCTAACCAGAATTCATGCACCTACAATATATGAATGGCAATGGAATACCTATCTCTGACAAAAGTAAACAAAAAAGGGGAATATAAATGAAGGACCATTTCATAGTGAAAAAAAAAATATATATATATCTGTATATACAAAATAATTAGCATAGATATAAAGCTACTTTCTCTTAGTTCAATGAGAAGGAAGTTTTGAATTAATAGTGTGTAGACTAGATATCATGTCTGCATCTTGTACTGTGAATTACTATGAAGACAACAATATGCAATATATTAATTGTTGTAACTGTCCTCCTAACCTGTTTTGAAACAGTCTCATTGCTACTTCTTTCTCAATAAAATTAATATAAAAAAGAAAAAAATAGATTTTAAATATAATCTGTTACAAGTGATAAAGAAGAATATAATTGATAAAAGAATCAATGTATCAAAAATATTTAACAATTATATGTTAACAATTCATCTGAGACTTCAAGTCTTACTCTTTTTGCTATGGATGGTAGTGACTCAGTGCTGTGGCTACTGACCACAGCAGGTAGACGATGAGGTTTGGGGTGGCTGTGAAAATTTCTTTTTTTTTTTTATAAATATTTATTTATTTTTATTTATTACATTTATTTATTGTGTGTGTGTGTGGCCAGCTCAGCCCACCAGGGGGCGGGGCTGGTTGGCATGTGGTGCTGGGGATCGAACCGCAGTCCCTGTGCTTTGCCAAGCTTGTTTCAAGTAGGTGCTTTAGACCACTGAGCCATCTCTCCAGCCCCTGTGAAAATTTCTTAAAGCAATATTTTTTATAGGGATTGACTCATGTAAGATTTTTTGTGACATATGTTTGATAGCATTTAGCCCACAGTATGTCTTTCAAATTAGAGTGAATCTTCTCAAGCTTGCCACTGTTTTATCAATTAAATTTATCTACCATATACTAAAAAATTAACAATGATAAATATATTTATAGCAACAGAATCCCAAAACAAAAGAAACAAACACTGATGGAATCAAAGGAAAAAGAAGACATTCCACAATAGTAGAAGACTTTAATGATGGTGGGGCAATCAGACTGAAGGTTAATAAGGAAACAGAGTTATTAATGTGAGTCATTTGAAGGAAAATGGATGGGTATATTTATTTCTACTAAGTGAAATAAATCAAACCCAAGAGGTCAAATATTAAATTGTTTTTCTTATATGAGAATCCTTTAGTACAAATGATTTAAAGAACAAAATATAAGAGAGATGGTTAGAAACAAGAAGGCAGACCATGTGGGGAGGGGAAAGGCATCTAAGCAAGGAGAAAGAAGGAAGGATGGGGGGTAACCATGACAGAGAGTCTATAGCCACATGTACAAATTGCCTAAGGTGAGTGTAATTATTATGCATCATAAAAATACTAGTAAACCTTAACCAGACAGGATGTTTATCTCAGGACTGAGGTAGCTAGTTTGCTTTAGGCACTGGGCCAAGTCCCATCTACACATCTTTAACCCATTTTCCAGCTTCTTGACTCCCAACATGTCCCCTTTTGCATTTTGTTTTTTCAGAGATGGATGTTCCACTGCAGTTAGAGAAGCTGTATTTGGTGAAGTCTTTATTTTTTTATTTTTTTAAATTTTATTTTTTTTGTAATTGCTGCTGCTTTTTTATTTCAATTTTTTAATAGATTGAAAATTGAAAATAAATTATTTACAAACATAAATGAATATAACAATAAAAATTGTCCAAAATAAAAATGAAGAAAGAATTTACAGATCGGTCATAACAGTTCACTGTCAAAACCAAGAAACTTATATTTATATAATTAGAATTCTCAAAGTAGACAGAAGTAGGCAATAAATATCTAAAGATTTAAAATTTCTGAATTTAGTTCAACTTATAATACCACATTCCCAAGAAAAATGAACCTTTTGCACGAGAAATTTAAATAAAATCATACCAAGATACACAAAAATGAAATTGTCCAAAACTTACTGCAAAGAAAAGAATCAGGGCTGGTGCGATGGCTCAGTGGTCTAAAGCACCTATTTAGAACAAGCTTAGCAAAGCACAAGGACCGCAGTTCAATCCCCCAGCACCACATGCCAGCCAACCGCGCTCCCTGGTGGGCTGAGCTGGCCACACACACACACACACACACACACACACACACACACAAATAAATAAATAAAATTAAAAAAAGAAAAGAATCATTAAAGCATACACATAAAAAATATTAGTTATGGAAGAACAAAATTAAACAGCACCTTATTTCACATTAGAAAGAAAAAAAAGGACCAAGTGTGCAAAAAAACTAGATGGTGAAGTCTTTAAAGCTCACTGGATTTTCAGCCTGGTCCAGTGTCCAGTGTCCAGTGTCCAGTGTCCCATGTCCAGGTCCAGTGTCCAATTTCCTCTGCATCTTGGTCTTCATTGTCTGGGAAACCTGCCTTGCCAATGTCTCCAGCACTGTCAGACATTCTCTGATTCTACTAAAAATCGTTCTCACCATTCTATGATGTTTTCCCAAGCTCTTAAGACTCTTACACATTTTAACAGCTCCCCTTTTCCCCCAGGGTTTGACAAAAGACACTGTCTTAGCATCACCCTCCAGCCACTACAGAGGTGGGCAAAGTCCCCAAAGCTCTACAGACATGTGAATTAATTCTGTAGAACACATCTTACTGCCTTCCTAATGTAAATGTTATGATAAAATATTAAACTGTATGTATAAGTGATGATTACTTTATAGTAATTCAAGGTCTTGCTTGTTTGAATAAAATTCATTATTTACCATTAAAAATACTAATAAAAATAAAACTATTAGATGTACTAAAAATATAAAAAATTCCCTCCCAGCAGTAGAATATATCTTCTTTTTAGGTTTCATGGAGCAGTCTCCAGGATGGGTCATATATGAGGCCACAAAACGTGCCCGGATAAATTTAGAAATTCAAAAGTATATGAGATGTCTTTTCTAATTATAATGAAATGGAATTAGAAATCAACAAAAGAATAAAAACTGGAAAATTCACAAGTATGTGGCCCTAAATTTATGAATTAATACTGTTAAACCCTCAGATAAGACAAGAGGAAATCTTTCTGAGACTGACTAGGGCAATGATTTCTTGGCTATGACACCAAAAGCACAGATTTTAAAAGAAAAATAGATCTTTGGACTTTATTTTACTTAAAAGCTTCTGCGTATCAAATGACACTATCAAGGGACTGAAAATAGGGGAACTATCCGCTCGGGCCTCTCTCCTGTCCCTCTCTTGGACAGGAGCTTTCTTTCTCTCAATAAATATATTCTGCTCATTAAAAAAAGAGACTGAAAAGATAACTCATATAATGAGAGGAAATATTTTCAAGTTATAAACCCAATAAGGGATTATTATCTATATTATATAAATAATTCAATAAGACAAACAATTCAGTTCATAAGTGGGCAAAAAAATGTAAATTTTTCCAAAGAGACATACAAGAAGCTAAGTGCATAGAAACATGTATTAGGTAAATGTAAATAAATGTCATTAGGTAAACACGACTTTGTAGAAAGGTTCATGTCATGGCCATGAGCTGGGGATGTAGCTCAGTGGTAGAGTACTCCGTTAGTAAGCTCAAAGACCTATATTCATTTGCCTTCACAGCAAAAAACTGTGGCCCTAAATTTGACATTTAGGGCATTGTGGACCAAATAATGTCATACCTACTGGGTGGCTATCAATAAACAGAAATGGAAAATTACAAGTCTTGGTGAGGATGTAGAGGAATCGGACCTTCACAGAGATGTAAAATGGTGCAGCTCAACTGCTGCCCTTCCTCCCACCACCAGAGCTGCTGGGACCCACGCTGGGGGCGGTGGGAGAACAGTAAATTGTACATTTAAAATTAGCAAACTTTGTGTTACCTATATCAAAACAGATTTTTAAAAAACCTGACATCATCTTGGTTTCTTGTTACTGGTTTAGGAGTTCAAGCATAATATGTCATTATTTTCTTTTGGGCAATGAGCCATGTCAGTCACTACACAAACTGCTTATGTTCATCTTATCGTTAGCCTACTAAGGAAGTTTTTATAAACCACAGTTTATAAAGGGAACATGAAGGCCCATAAAGCTTCCCTAATATTTCAAAAGTAATAGCTTCTAAGTGGTGAGCTGCAGTTAGAGCCCAGGGGATCTGGATCTGAAGCTTGCCAATGGCTCCCTCGTCGCTGTGGTCTCACACTGTCTGCCAGAACACAGGAGAGACCCATGCAAGAAACTCAGTCAAGGAGGCAGTCATCTGACTGGACAGCCCTGAAATTGCCTTTTATCTTGGGTTAGCTCACTTCAAAGATAGAATAACTCTAGTGCTGGGCAAGTGATTTAACTTCTTAGCCTCAGAATCCTCTCCTGCCAATAGGACTACCATAAAAAACCAGAGATAAACTATATGAAGTGCCTTGAAAATAAGAAGAGTGGTAACAGCTTCTATCTTTTAAGCCATTACTAAGTCCACCGTGTCAGGTGGAGATATGTGCCTTTTAATTATTACAATGATCATTAAAATAGGTATATTTATCTCTATTTTGCAGGAAAAAAAGTTGGAGTCATGGCGGTCTTCTCCAGATTTTTGTATCCAGTAAGTGTCAGACCTCTGCTTTAGCTACTTGGCTCTAGCTGAAAATCTGTATTTTCCAACATTCAACTCTGCTGCTCAATGAGCCAGTCAATAAAAGAAAGGGAAGATTGAGGGAGGAGTGCACAGCTGGGCAGAGTGGAGAAGGACAATCTGGGGTGCAGTAAAGGTAGGACCATTGGCGGGAAAGAGGCAGGGGTAATGAGAGCCAGGCCTGGCTGCAGGAGCAGTGGTGACCCTTTGGGCACCCTCATTTCTAGACCAATATGTGGTCAGGCAAAGACAGTACAGATAGATGCCTCTGCTTCTGCATCCAAGCTCCACACTTTCTACAAGGTCAGTGGACTTCCCTGCCCCACAGCCAAGAATTTGATGGCACTGGCTGGCTTCTGAGATGATATGTAAAGAGGCCAACCCACCAGTGACACAAAGCTGAAGATAAACAGTAAATGCAGTGTGCTTAATATGCTCCCAGTAACTAGAAACTCAATCCTTATAAGAGCAGTGTAAAATAGGGGGTGGCTGGGGTACAAATCCAGGTAAGTTACCGAAGGGCATCAGGGCTAGGAGAGTGGTTGGATTCAAACTCAGACAATCTCCTTCAGAATTTACCTTCTTTAATATTTAAGTCCTACAGTGACCAAACATTTTCCTTCCCACTGCCTTCATCCAGACTCAGAGGATGTCTTTGCAGAAAGCCAGGACCAGTGCTCACGTTGACAGCACATATACGAAGAAAGCCAGAACCACCTTGTCAGGGCACCTGGTTTTCAGAACTCCTCCTACTCTAGATTATGAAGGGTCTAACAGTATTTAGGATCCTAGACATTTGAAGAATTAAATACCTCAGGGATTTTTGCCAGATCATTTTCTGCTCAGAATCCATTCCTTATGAGATCCAATACAGAAAGAGCCTGTGAGTCACCCTCACACACTGACATGAATTATCAGAGCTTTCCTTGTAGTTAGTTTGGGGTGTTATAGAGGTCTTGGCACATTCTGATCTCTTGGCCCCATTTGGAGTTTGGTCCCTAGCCAGAACAGCAGATGCCATGGGTCTAACTCTGGCTCAGGTAACATGCCAAGTCCTACCACCTTCCTTCTCTATCCATAGCTCATTTTCCTTGGACCCTTAGCTCTCAGCAGCATGGTGGGTGTGGGGTGGGATGGGAGGCACTTCCGGATCTTGCTGTCTTTTCAGGAAATAATGGGCAGGATGTGACTGGGAGGAGGGCTCTGCTGATCAACTGAGGGCATCAGGCAAAACTCCCTGATAAGGGACCACTTGTTTGACTGTCAAGTTGTTGCAGTAGTCTTCTTTACAACAGAAGAAGATGTTCTTCTCCCAATTTGTGATGCGCACGTACTCCACACATCTTTTTGGGCAGTCCAAGATGGAATGTTTGTACACATATTCTGAAGAGGGTAAGATAACAGACAGACAGGCCTTGGATTAGACTTGAGATGGCCCAGTAAACATCCCCTCCCACCCCTAGAGAAAGCACCTGAGACTCAAAAAACTCCCCCATAAACAAAGTGTTTCCTGGCTCAACTGACCCATGCTCTGAGTACTCATACATTGCCACCAGAGAAGTTATAACAGCCTCATCTTGTATGGCTTAAATCACTGAATATCAGATGGATGGGAATTTGGAGGTTACCTACTAAAATCTAACCATTATACAGTAAGGGTTTTGAGCCCAGAGAAGAGAAAGACCTTGTCCAAGGCATCAGGGGAACTAGTGCCAGAGCTAGTGGGACCAGAGAATTCTGATCCCACTTCTAGTGCCCCTTCTGTCCCTACTCTCCCATCCCTCTCTTCCTCTTGCCCCCATCTTACCTCCAGTGAAATATTGAGTGTACACTTCTTTGGTCTGACATGCAAAGTCAGGATGTCTAGAATGACAGGTTCCTAAATTCTTTTTGCAGGTCTTGCCCACAAATTCATCGCAGGAGATGCAAACTGGAGGTTTCCACATAGGATCTGCATATTATTTGCAGAATCAGAGGGTGAGATGAGGGGATTCCAACTAATAGAAGCAGATAGGAGACATCCTGAGGCACATGTCAGACTGAAGGGTGGAATGACCCTGGACTTGTTGGGCTTTCCTAGCCATACTCCTGAGGACCTCTTCAGACTGTCTTTTTCAGGTGTATCTCTTCCTGCAGAGCCTAAACATGCCAGGGAATCTGATTTTAGTATGAAGGCTTCTCCATCACTCTTTTCAGGCTCATCATAAAGCTGTGTTTTCTGCAGGGGACACTGAGGTGGACATTTTATTGCTAGTAAAGTTGAGAGAGAAGGCTGAGGGAGAAGACCCAGGGTGCACTGGGGGAAATGAAAGAAGAGGATCTCTTTTCTGAATTATTTACCAAGATTTAGGCCTCAGTTGAGAAATGGTACCATTGATCTAGCTATTATTTTAAACTTGTAGTGGCTCCTTACCAGCTCTTCTCCTCAAACCTTCCCTCCTCACACCTTCCCTGTAGTTGAAATTCGACAGAACTACCAGACAGCAGCAATAGCAAGGTCCCCAGGAAGAGCTGCTATGTCGGGAGAAGGAATTTGTATCAGCCAGAGGATCAGGTACCTGCACTCAGCACAGACCCTGTTCCTCTTTGTCAGGATGATCAGAGATCATGCCTAGATCCCATTGTCCTGTTGCCTTTGCTTTCCTGCTTGAGACTCACCCTCCATGGGAGACAGGCACAAAACCAGGAAGGCTCCTGGGAGCAGGAGGAACAGGAGCCAGTCCATGTATCTGGGGAAAGCAGGAATGAGGCAGGCAGCCAAGATGCAGGAAGGGCTCAGCAGGGGTACTCTGGGCAGGACGTGGGATGGAGATGAAGCTGCAGTTTCCTCCCTGGTCTCCTGTTGTGCATTTAAGCCCTGGGTATAAATGCTGCCATTCATTTACTTGCATTGTGAGGCCCTGCCTCTAGGAGAGTGGGTGTCCACTTCCTCCTTCTAGACCACAGCCAACTCAGGGCTTTGATCAAGGCATTAATGGTGGAAAGAGGCCGTTTCATGTTAAGGGAGAACAAGATAGCTTTATTAATGGGCATACATGTGCACATTACACAAAGGTGAAGATCCAGCTCACCTCAGAGTTCCATTATGACTGGAAATGATAGATAAATTCAGTTTTCTTTTGTTTTTTTCTCTTTCTTTCTTTTTATTTTTTGTATTTTAGAGAAGGGTCTACAGGTGTTCAGGGTCTCACTACAAGATCAGACTCACAGTGATCCACCTGTTTGCAGCCTCCCAAGAGCTGGGATTACAGGTGTGCCCCACCACATCCAGTCTCAACTGCAATCAAACCCCTGACTCCTGCTCCTGCTTGCAGGCTTTTTAATCTGCTGAGCTATTTGGCCGGCCCTGGTTTCTTTTTTAAAAATATAAAATAGTAAAAGAAAAAAGCATACTAAACAATATAAAATTTCATTAAACAAAATAATAGGAATTCAACCATGGTTGCTGTATTTCATGATTATCTTCAAATTAGTTATTTAGGTTGCCAGATATAAACCTTCAAAATTGGCTAAAAGACAAAACAATACCAATAATAAAGTTATAAGAAATTAAAAAGCAAAAAAAGAATGAAAAGAAAAATTTTAAGCATTAACTGCTCCTTTGAAAAGACCAGCAGAAATCAGCAACACAGCTACCCACATTACCCTGCACAATACATAAATATATCTTTTCTCCTTCTTTCTTTTGCCGTTTTCTTCATCCCAGCCTTTCCTTCTCACTGAACAAATTCTTTCCCTTTCACAGTTGTACCTTTCAGATTATATTTACTCTTTCAGGTTCTTACACTAATGAGACAATACGATGTTTGCACATGTTGGTCTGGTTTACTTCACTTACTTATTTCACTCTAGTTGCATCCATTTATTTGCAAAAGCCTCAAATTTATCTTTTTTTTACAGCTGAGTAATACTCCATTGTGTAAAAATACCACATCTTTTTTATCCATTCCTCACTTGATGGGCACTTGAGTTGTTTCCAAGATTTAGCTCTGACAAATTGTGCTGCTGTAAACATGGCTGTGCATATATCACTGTGGTATGATGGTTTCAGTTCTTTTGGAAAAAATACCTAAGAGAGAAAAAGCTAGCTTGAATGGGACCTCCAATCCTAGTTTTTGTTTTTGTTTTTGTTTTTTTTTTGGTGACCTCAGATATTGACATTTTATTTCTTACAAAATTCTAGACTTTCTACAGGTTCCACTCACTTACATGTATCTCCAAATTTTCCATTCAAGGAGTCCCCAAAATGTCACTCCCTGCCCCCACATAAATGGTAAATATAGGCCCGGGATTACCCAATCTTATTGGACCTTAGCTCACTGATCCTCCCCCATAGAAATCCTGCCAATTCTTAATTTTGCTAGGGTATAGTAGTCTGGGCTGGAATTTGTTTTCTTTTTTTCCCATAATTTTATTGATAAACAAATAGCAATGAGACAGTTTCAAATCAAATCGCTAGGACAGTTTCAATAATTAACACACTGCATACATTCTTCCTAGTGGTTAATTGCTGTACAAGATGTGGACTTGATATCCTATTTACAAACACCATTAGAACAAATCATTCTATTCATTAAGA
>NW_004524712.1:2029021-2030325 GCF_000260255.1 Octodon degus
CCAATCCAGAAATGGGCATCTGAGATGAGCACACACTTCTCAGAGGATGAAATTAAAGAAACAAATAAATATATGAAAAATGCTCCACATCACTAGCCATCTGTGAAATGCAAATTAAAACAACATTGAGATATCATCTCACCCCAGAAAGAATGGCTATCACAAAGAAATCACCAAAAAACAAATGTTGGAGAAGCTGTGGAGGAAAAGGAACCTTCTCCACTGCTGGTGGGAATGTAGACTGGTGCAACCATTATGGAAATCAGTGTGGAGACACTTTAGAAAAGTTGGACTAGAAATCCCATTTAAACCAGCTATTCCTCTACTGGGAATTTTCCTGAAGGATCTGAAAACATCATATAGGGATATATATGTTCCTATGTTTATAGCAGCACAATTTATGATAGCCAAATCTTGGAAACAACCAAGATGCCCATCACCTGAGGAATGGATGAAAAAGATGTGGTATTTTTATACAATGGAGTATTACTCAGCTATAAAAAATGATAAACTCGAAGCCTTTATATTGAGTGGATGCCACTTGAAGATATACTCATAAGTGAAATAAACCAGACACACATGTGCAAATATTGTATAGTTTCCCTAGTATAAGAACTCAAAAGAAGAAATACAAATAGAAAGGTATAATACAAGTAAAAGGAAAGCAAGAACTCGAAGACTAATTAAGAGAGGGAAAGGAGAAGAGTGAGGAAACATGACAGTGACAAGCCATACAGTTGTATGTAGAAGATGGGCAAGGCAATGATCCTGAGAATCTCCAGAAGATTTTTGAATCTAGCAGTTATTTCGAAAGATTCTCACCCTGACTAACTATATATACTGATACCTGTGAACTAAGCAACTGCACTGAAGATGGCAATTTGTAACAGTAGTTTCATGCTTGGAGTGTCTGTCATTCTGGTCTTCTGAATACGGGCTGCTTGTGATGACATGCCAGTTGCTGCTGTGCTGTCTCTCAGGTAGATGATTGTTCAAAAAGAAGGGGGTGGTGAATGAAGGCAAGAGACAGGAAAACGAATATTGTGGGACTGTCCTGCTTCAAGTTGTATATGATTAGATTTTTGGACTTATGTGCAAACGTAAGAAGTATATAATTGTTTATGCCTATTTTTAAAATATATTCTAATTTTTAAATGTTTTTCATCATATTCTGTAGGGACTTAAAGTTCAACATATCAATACTTGATGGAAAATACCTGTTCCATGTTATGCATAAGATGTTTGATATTCAGACAGATAGTGAGGTTAAGCTTAACAGCCTAAGTTGTATGGTAATAACAATA
>NW_004524712.1:2030425-2031857 GCF_000260255.1 Octodon degus
CCATTCCCTTCCCCTTCTTATGTACAAATTGTTTTGTTTTTCTTCTTTTCTCATTTTTTTCTTTCCCCCTCCTCCGTTTCTAGTCCACCTTCCCATTTGAACATTACTTTATTCTTTCACAATATCTATTAGATATTTTCGCCTTTATATATTTTTGGTTTCTCACACCAGATAAATAATGCAGTTCTTACACATTTGTCCAGTTTATCTCACTTGAGTATGGCCTCAAGGTGCACCCATTTAGCTAGATATATCCCAAGTTTACCCTTCTTTATGGCTCAGTTGTATTCCATTATATTAAAAAACTGTATCTTCTTTCTTCATTCATTTGTTGATAGGTATTTAGGTTGTTCCCAAGATTTAGCTATTACAAACAGTGCTGCCATAAACATGGGTGTTCATATATTGCTGTGGTATGATGCTTTAAATTCCTTCAGGAAGATACCAAGAAGGGGAATAGTTGGGTTGAACGAAACCTTTAGTCCCAGGAGATATAATGAGGGAGGAATCTCATTATAGGGGTCTTATAGGAATCGGTGGAGATTGAAGAATCTCCACACTAATTTCCACAATGGTTGCACCAGTCTGCACTCACATCAACAGTGGAGAAAGGTTACTTTTCCCCTGCAGCTTCCCCTGCATTTGTATTGGTCAGTTTCTTGATAATAGCCCTTCTTTCTGGAGTGACATGACATCTCAGCATAGTTTTAATTTTCATTTTTTAATTTTTTTTCAGAAACCATCAAAAGTGAATGTATATAAGCATACTCAGCTGATAATATAGCAAATGGGTGAGTAAATCATGCTATTACATGCTGAATGAACTCAAAACAAAAAGTAGGAAGAAGGCAGAGGGCCTTTGTCTTGTAAGAATCAGAACCGAGAGGGCTCCATAATCACCTGGTATCTGTTTGATGTTGTATCTGTGATCAGAAATGTACGTGATAGGAATTCCAGGGATATTCCAGATTCCCCATTTAAGGTCTCAGTCAATTGTGGCCACAATGTAACACTCATGCTCTTACTCTCTGCACTAAGCCATCGTCTGCACAGGTCCCTTTATGTGTGCAAGGTAATCGTGCAAACCGTGGATCCTTAGCAATCTTTAGGCCACTCGGTACTTCTGTTCCAATTTTTCCATTTCCACCATTACACAATCAGTTATGCAAGGGATACACTTGGCATACAGACAGTCCATCATCGATTGTACCAAGTCCAATTTGGCTTTGGAAATGTTGCTAAAGTTAGTATCAACCAGGATATGATAAGTTGGGCCTAGCTGTGTATTATACTGGAAGAATAAGCAGGAGGGATGTTGGGGGACTTCTCCTTCCTTTAGAGCACTGGGATCTTTCTTTTCTTTCTTTTTAGGTTTTAATCTATCCTTTTCTTTGAGTCTCTCATCTCTGAGACCAACCATTCGCTTCATGGT
>NW_004524712.1:2040992-2053942 GCF_000260255.1 Octodon degus
CAACATTTTGGCCCTAGCCTTCTAAGGTCAATTAAGACTCAGAACATATGAGAACTTGTACTGTAATGTCATGTACCTCGGTAGTGTCCCAAATTTTCTTATCAAGGAGATTATGGGGCCAAAGAAGAAAGTAATCGATGATGTAGAGTGTGCCTAAGGAGAGCCACATGGAGAGAAAACATTCTCTCAGGATTTCACAGAGAACAAATCGGTCAGGCAATGGCTGTGACTCATCCACATGGCTGACACTGACAAATGATCTACAAACTGTTGTATAGGGTTTCAGGGTAAATGCTGAGGGGCTTTGACTGAACTTGGCCATACAAAAGTTATGTTTCCTGTTATAAAGGTCTTGCTTTATCTTGGTCTTCACCATCCAGCAGAAAAGTATAAAATTGAGGTATAAAAAGTAAAGCCATATTGATATGCTGAGCTGTAAAGGGCTCAAGGCAACAACTGCTGACATTGCCAGTCCTATGGATAATCCACTTCTATTATGGACTACTGGACTACATTGGAAATTTTGTTGAATTCACACACCTACAATATTTAAATGACAATGAAATACCCATCTCTGACAAAACTAAACAAAAAATGGGGATACAAATAAAGAACCATTTTGTATCTGTATATTCAAAATAGTTAGAACAGATATACAACTACTTTCTCTTGATTAAATGAATAGAAAGATTTGTCCTAATACTGTTTGTGGACAGGATATCATGTCTGCCTCTTGTACTGTGCATATCCATTAAAAAGACAACAATATGCAATTATTAATTATTGAAACTGTCCTACTAACTGGTTTGAAACTCTCATTGCTATTTGTTTCTCAATAAAATCATTTAAAAATTAAATTATAATAAATAATATTCTGACAGATCAAAAAAAAAGAGTGGAGAAGCTGGGGAATGTAGGTCAGTGGGAATATCCTGAATTTAAATTCCTAGTACCCCCAAAACATAACTCACTTTCTAAGGTTGGACATACACCTGAGTGGTAAAGTACTTGCCTAGCATGTACAAAGCTCTGGTTTCCTTCCCCAGAGTCATTTAAAGCAAAACAAACCAAACCCCCACCTCACTTTCTTATAGCACATATTTGCCTTCATGCTTAGGGAATTTCTAAGACTCAGAGAAGAGAGTGTGTGTGTTTCCTAACCTTGAATTTTCATCATTTTGACATACATTAAGACTTTGAAGTTACAAAGAGCTGGGGATTTTTTCCTTTTTTCTTTCTTTCAGCATGTTCTTATCTTCTAAATATGGGTGTTGTGTTGTCTCTTTCCCTGTCTCCATCCACCCCTGAGAGCTGAGTGCTGCTTGTCCAAGGTCTGCGTGTTCCCTCTTCTCACCTGATGAAGCTTCTTGCCTCTTATCTGTTGCCCATCAGCACTTTTATCAGCAGAACTGCCCCACAGCCCCAAGAAGAGGATGTTCTCTTCTCCCAGCCCCACACACTGGATCCTGGGCTTTTCCTGGACCAGTGCTCCCAATATCTAGGAACAAATCTAATACAAGTTACACAACTCTAAGCACAAGATTGCATAATAAAAAGTCAAAGAGAACCAAAGATAGATATAATATGACTATTGATTGAGAATCCAATCATAAGTACACCAATTTCCAAAAATGGACAGATTCAGAAAAAGTAAACAAGCTATTAAGAAAATACTTTTACTCTATAATAATTTAAGAATTGTAAATTGCAAAACCTAGTTTTTGAGTATGTTTTACCCAGCTTTCCAGGGTAACAGTGACAGGCAGAAGAGTAGTTACATGGGATGTAGTTACAACCTGAATTTGATTTATCCAAGGTTCTTCATACACTGGACACTTCACTAATTCCTTTCATTCTCCTTCTTTTCTTTGCTATACATCTTCAATAAATATTTTCTATCCTAGGAAATAGACATTGGTATAATATTAATTAAGGACATTATTTGAATTTCATTAGTTTTTTTTTGCAGATTTATATTGATATTTATTAAAGTATCTTGACATCTATACCACTTAATGTATTATGAGTAACAAATGTGTGACTCTTAATAATTGCATGTATACAAGATACATATGTAACATATTTATACAGACAAACATTTATAATAAGTGTGTGATAACATACAGTGGACAAAGGGCTACATATGCACGTGTTTTTATACTGAAATAATTAAGCTTAAAATTTTATTTATTTTTTAATTTAATTTTATTGAGAAACAGCAATGAGACAGTTTCAAAACCGATTAATAGGACAGTTTCAATAATTAATACAATGCATATTGTTATCTTCTTAGTGGTTATTCATAGTATAAGATGCAGACATGATATCCTGTCCAAATACTATTAGTACAAATCTTTATTCTCATTGAATTAAGAGAAAGTAGTTGTATAGCTATCCCAACTTTTTTGTATATACAGGTACAAAATGGTCTTTCCTATGTATCTCCTTTTTTCGTTTAGTTCCATCAGAGATGGGTATTCCATTGCCATTTAAATATTGTAGGTGTGTGAATTCAGCAAAATAATCCAATATAGTCCCAACTGAATTTCATTAGTCTTGAAGCACCTATTTTTTGTGTTGGCATGTATTACAATGAAACCTCACATTATGCAGGATTTGCATAGAATCCTCCAAAGCAAGACCCAAACTATTCACCACCAAGAAACTTTCCCCTTTTACTAGATTCTTGAAAGTCATTCAATTATTACATGTATCAAGGGTTCATTTTTTGTTGGTAATACACACACACACACACACACACACACACAATACTTTATCTGTTCAACTTTTGAGGAAAATCAGTGCTTTTCCCAGGTGGGGGCTATTATTTTTTAAAAAAAAGAGGACACTATGAACATTCTTTTTCAAGCTTTTGTATTAATATGTATTTTCATTTCTCTAGGATGAAAACATTATGCTGAGTGAAGAAACTAGACCCAAAGATATTTCATTCTCTTTGTACAAAATACTGTATCATTTCTAGGTACAGGCTACCTCTTTTTTCTTTATTTTTCTCTCTGTGGATGAGACTAATCTATGTGTGCCCAAATATGTTGTCACTTTTCAGACTCCATTTGAATTAGTCTCTTGGTAGAAGATGACATTAAATTTGGGCAAGATACCAGGTCTGCAGGGGCCAGGGAGATGGCTCAGTAGAATAGGCACTTGCCTGGCAAGCCCAAGAGCCTGAGTTCAATCCCTGGTTCTGAGAAAAAAAAAGATACCAGGTTTGCTATCTGTGAGTGGTGCTTTTCTTCCCCTCACAAACTTCCTAAGTACCCAAGGCACTGCTTATCCACAGATGCCATTTTTATGTCCTCTGGATTTACTAATAACAGCAGAGCTTGCCCCTATGCATACAGGAAGACTGATTATAAGGAGGATTATGGAGTCTGGGGCTACAGGAGTTCAGAATGAGGTGCTAAAGGGGTGTGCAGTGCAGAGAAACTGTGGCCTGAGGAAACAGGGCTGAGGATCTGGAGAGCTGCTTCAGTACCTGGGCTGATGTGTTCTATGTCTTAGCCATAATATTCCTGTAAAGCGATGCTACATTACAAAGGAAAAAAATTAAAGCAATACCATTAATAACATATAGAATGCATACTGTATTAGTCTGTTTATATCAGTATCCAAAGCAAGCAAAATGTAGTGTAGCAAAGTGGCAAAATAAAACAATACTTATATTTTACATAATAAAGCATAATGCTTGTAAGATGAGAAAAAAGAGGATGTGGTTAGAAAGAACTTGCTCTGGAGAGTTCTTTGTGCTTTGGCCAACATGCAGTATTCTGATTTGGTGTACAGTTACACAAAACAAAACAATTTGAGCTATGCATTTATGTTGTATACATTTTATGACAGGTATACTGTATTTCACCAGTATAACCCCCACACACTTACACACAAATGAAATAACAAGGACCACCTTGCTTAGGTAAGCTGTTCAGGACAAACTCCACATGCAGAGAGATTGTTTCAGCCTGAAAGGTCTGTAGTAAACCTGGCAACAGAGACAGCTAAGTGCCACCAGGCCAGTACTGGCAGGTTACAGAGGTCTCTCAGTGTGGCCTCCATGTACTGGTGAATTTACTGTGGAAACTAGTGGAGGCTTTCTAATTTCTCCTTAGCTGAAGTTACACTTGAAAGAGTTCTTAAGAGATAGTTTGTTGATACAACATATTGAAAGTTCAGGAAATTTTATATAATCTTTAGGATATACTAAGAACAGTGGACAAATCATTGGCTACCTCCTCATGCTTGAATTCCAGATAAATCTCCCTCGCCACTTCAGTGTTTCTGACTACATTTCTAATCCTCAGGAAAGTAGGAAGGAACTATCTGTGGAACTACGGACATACTCAGATTGAACAATTCTCAGCCCTGAGACTCTTAGAAAATCCTAGGAGGCAGTAAGTGTCAAACAAAAAAGACCATGTATAAAGGGTCCTCAGAGACACTTCTTGTACAGTTGTACAGCCTTCTCAGATTTTCACACATTGTATCGATATTGTCTCTGTCTTCTGTCCCCTCTAGGAGGGTGAACTCTAGTTTCCACCGGGTCTCATCTGTTCTGTTCTCTTGTCCGAGGGAAGAAGAGACAAGCTGTTCTGGTCTGATCATTGCTTCAAACCCCAGTGAAGAAGAAACTGTTCTTTCCCCTCTAGAGTGTCAGTACAAGGCCTGTGGCTATCAGAGAAACTCCAGGAGTCTGAAGCCAATTACTGCTGTAGTGGAACAGCAGCTGTGATTTTCCTCTTGTTTATCCTGCTTATCACATGAGGGTCCACCTATGCTGAGATCTTGTACCTTAAATCCTGCTAGCCACCACCAGCCTTGAGTCACATATTCAAAAAGTTTGTTATAGGAAAGTGTTTCAATCAGCAATGAAATTCAGTAGGTTTTGCTGTTACCTGTGATGGGTAGAACTACTTTTAAAATAATAACTGAAAGGGATAGGGGAATAGCTCAACAGACTAAGCACTTACTTAGGTAAGCGCAGGGGCCAAGGTTCAATCCTTGGCACAGCATGCCATGCTGGCCCTGCCCCTGGGTGCGCTGAGCCAGTGATGGAGTCTGGGCATAGTGACACATGCCTGTAATCCCAGCACTATGGAGGCAGAAATCAGGAGGATCATTACAAGTCCGAGCTGTGTAATGAGACCCTGCGCACACACACACACACACACAGAAAAAACCTTAAAAAAAATAATAACTGAAAGGTGAATTTCCATCCAAAAATTATAGTCTTTGTTGATTTGCATAATAATGTTGGAGATACAAATGAAAAATCTTAGCCTACAATCTTATATCTTCTAATTACATACAGGGATCATATTTAACTACTTCATCACTCTTGGAGTTGAAGCATAATGCAGATATTACTGTTTTAGACAAATTGTACCATTAAAGCACTGTGAGGGAGAAAGGCGTATAATGCGTAGAGAGCCTTACGGAATTAAGTAAGGTTCAAAGCAAAAGGGGAAATGGGTTCCTGAATACTTTTTATTCCAAATGATAAAATTTATGACAAAAATTGCTATCAAGTGCCTGAAGGTGATAAGGAAAATAACTAAAAGCATCTAGAAAAGGAAAAGAGCAAGCTTAAGTTAAAAAAAAATCCATATTAAGGTTACTAAGACATGGAGTAAGGATTTGAGGGAGATTTTAGACGAAAGTAAGTTAATAAAATACAGTTCAAATATAAGCAAGGAGTCCAGGTAGACTGACAAAGCTGGAGGAAGGAAGTTTGAACTGTAAGAAAAGTGGTGTGACAACATCATGATTTTTGATAAGACAGGGAAGAGAACCTTCCCTCATTTTTTGAGAACTGTCATTAGGCAAGGAGTGAAACAGCATTCCCAAGAGGAAAAGAAGAAAAGAGGGAAGGGGAATGTAAAGATGCAAGAGGAGATGCCGGATTTTGGGATCCTGAGGAAAAGGAGAGGGAGAGTTCTGCTGAGGGATATGTACAACACAAAAGCAGTGTTGTTGTATGTGTGTGCACGCACGTATGTGCATAGATGTATGCATTGTATAAGTATTTGATAATGACACTTCAAAGCTTCACCAGGGCAGCAGATGTTCTCAGGTAAGCAGTTAGCTAGTGAGTAGCTTGTTTTCTTCATACTTTTTATCTAGAAGTGAGAGCTTGCTCCCTTGACGTGTGATAAACTCCAGTGTGCCTTGGGCTCACTTCCACACATCACTCTTCTTGTTCTCTACTATTTAGCCAGCATCTGGCTTACACCGCCATCCCGCTTAGCTGTAGACTACACTGTACCCTGTTGCACCTGCTTCCTTCCTGTTGTTTTGCTCTAATTGCAGACTCTTCCCTTGGTCCTTTGCAGTGAGAGCAGAGGCTTTAGTTGCACTTTCACTGCTGTCTGTGGAAGGCATAGCAAAGACTAGAGAAAATAACAACTTTTAGAAAGAGATATTCATGTCCTTGAAATCTACAGCCTAACTCACCTCCACAGGAGATTACATTCAGCTAGCTCTCTATCTAATAATCTGGCCTGACATCAAGTGAAAGGTACAAGTTTTTCTCACTCCAGAGATAGTCTTAAATTTCCTTCTCTTAACTAAAGTCTGATCTTAACCACCAAGGGAGGAAAGAATGTCCCTTCTCAGCCTTATTTCTGGACCTGCTTCCTTCCAAGGTAACTAGCAGAGAGGAACTTCATGAAAGTTCTCTACCAAAGCCTTGGAGCCTAATACGACACTTCTTCACTCCCAGGAAGTATTTATTTTACAGCATTGTGCCCAGTCTTCTTTTTGCCTGTATTCTAATCATTTATATTTATGTGTTTTCTCAAGCTTAAAGGTCACCTGCATGTAGATCATTCTCAATCTTGCCCTGACTTGTCTGCTTCTGTGACAGTGTGTGGCAGAAAAGACCATAAAGCTTGGCATCAAAATCTCAAGAGGTAGGAATGGAATAAATCAGACCCAGGACTTTTCTAGCCAGTCTTTTCCCCCAAGTTTCCAAGAGAAGAGATTACTCAGTCATTGGTTTACTGGGAGCAGAGCATGCTTTTTAAGGGCTTCTAGAGTATCCCCACCCCTAACCCTTGCTGAGGAAGCCCAGCCTTGAAGGTGTATAAGTTGGTACTCTTGAAGCGTCCTTCCCTGACTTGGTCTTCTCTCCCTCCAAAATGGACAAGTCCCTCCTTCTGGAACCCTTCATCCTGTTCTGCTGCATTAGGGGTGAGTCTTTAGGGTTAAGAGTTGATGTCATGTGTCCCATGTACAAGGAATGAGGCAGAGTTCCCATGACAGAGGCCCTCTGTGCTACACAAGCATGACAGGCTGCCACTCCATGCCATGCTTTCTACTTACAATATTCCAGGTCTCTGAAACTGTACCTAGAACAAATGATCCTCCCTCAGAGAAGGAAATAAGTGGGCTACTGAGCAATTGAGAGGATTTTCATAAAAGCTGTGAGATGGGGTCTGGGCAAGGGGGTCTTCACAAAGTAATATCTTTTTTCCCCCCTAACAGTGCTATCTGGGTCTCTTGGAGAAAAACCAAACAAGGGTAAGTAGAAATGTATGAGAGAGGAGAGGGTAAGGGTGGGCTTTGGGGACCAAAAACAGTGCAGAAATACATGTTGAGTTTCAAAACTTGGAAACCTCTTCCGTCAAGATAGAGCCAGTATGGGAATTAATTAACTGACTAGGTTAACAGTAAGAAGTATAAAGTCCAAAAGCAAATGAAGAGGGGAAAGTGAAATGTTTACCTTTCTGATCTGGATGTCTAAATCTAAAATGTAGCGCCTTTGTGAATTTCAGCTGTTTGTCCCTCCTGTCAGGCTCCACGCCCAGAGAGGTAAGAATACCACATAGAGTCCATGGGGGGGGGGATAAAAAAAAAATGAAGAAACCCAAATGCACATTTATCCTTTCTCTTCTGGTCTGTGCTACACCGGTTGGGTAGGGAAATTTGAGAAGCCTGAAAGGGTGAAGAAAGCTGAAAGGAGAGAGGAGCTACGAGACACCACGACTGGGTGACTAAGCTTTGAAGGAACAGAAAGCACCTAGCATGGCTCTAGTTAAGAGAGCAAAATAAGCCCTGACAAGAGAAATTCCAAAGGCTCCAGGAAGAGGTAAACTCAGACAAAAATGTGGATTTTTTTCTCCTCTCCAGCATAGATGATGACGTGGTTTTTGCTGACGATATCTCTAGTGAGTATGAAAAGGACCTAATCTGATCCTCTGACTCTTGGTGATGATCCTGTCCCCCACTTCTTTCATTCTTTCACCTTCTCTTTCTCAAGCTAAATTCATGAGAACATAGATTCCAGTCATGCCCAGGCTCAGCCTATTTTAATAGAGGAAGATGTTTCTGCTGCACAGCATTCTGGGAAAGCCTCTGGGCTTTCATGTGACTTCAAACTCCAAAGGGGGACACAGGTTCTTTCATGTTAACGTTATCTCCTCTCACTTCTATTTTCCTTTCTGTCAAGGTAAGAAAATTGTTCACTGTAGGATGTGTCATCTACAATTCCCTGGAGAGAAGTGTATGAAAGGATATGGAAGATGTATGGCAACAACAGAAGAGGCCTGCACAGTTGGGAAGATTTTCAAAAGTAAGATGTGGGCTGGGAAAAGTAAGACAGGGCAGAAGAAGCAGAAAGCTTATATGGGCCGCTGTAATAAGGAAGGACGTCACTTTAGCACAGGCAGCTTCACGCTGGGGATGACTGATGTCTTTATCTCAGTCACATCATATATCCTAACGTGAAAAAGAAGACGTTCTTACACTTAGAGGTGGGATATGTAACTAAGGCAGCGATTTTCTGAGCAGCCCAGAGAAAACAGAGGAGACAGAACTAAGGGGAAAGGAGAGGTCTAATATGTGTCCACTGGCAAATAGCCAGTTGCCACAGTGAAGGAGGCAGTTTTTTGTCTTAGTGGCGACCTGGACTTCCCTGTGGGTGGTGCCAAATTGTGGAATTGGAGGGACCAGTGTTAGAAAGAGACTGGCTAAATGCCCCTTGATAAGTAAGACTGAACATCATAATCTCTCTAGTTTCCCACCCTCTATTTATTCTACACAATCCCTTGGCATTTTATTTTTTTGTGAAGATTCTCCATTGGAGCCTTAAGCATTGGCTATCTCTAAATTGCTTCTCTATCATTACTCTTTTGGGGGGAATAACTTGTAACATCTTGCAGTACTGCACATGTAAGTTACAGAAGCCTGAACTTCACAAGGTCATTCTTAGATATGGGTGTGGGGGGAGAGAAGGATGTTTGAGAAGTCTCAGGGCCAAGCTTGCTGACCTGCTTCTCCTCTCTTCTGCAGCGGATGGCAGCTTCTGGTTAACTTTCATGGGCTGCTTAAAGAACTGTGCCAATGTAAGGAACATACCGTGGAGCATCTATCGGGTGAGCTTCACATGCTGCCGGGGCTACGACCTGTGCAATGAAAACCTTTAGAAGTTACCACTCCTTCTGTGGCTCGAACGTCTGTGCGGCATTTGGTGTCAGCGTCTTCACAATGACTTTCTTATAAAGCCACCCTGAAGAGAATTGCAAATACATGTCATACGTGTTTGCAGCTTTTGTATGTGAAAGTATAATCACTCTCCTTTTCTAGAGTGGCAGGCTCAAAAAATGAATGAATGAATGAATAAATGAATATCCTTGACAGCAAGATCAATATATCCTACATGTGGTTAGAAAACCTAGTGCTATCACCAACCACGTGAGAAAATAATACTTAATAAAAATACTTAAATTTCAAAAACCAATTTCCTCCTCTCTTTTGTTTTTCTCCTTTGTTTTGTAGTAGAATTCTCTCTCTGTTTCTCTCTCTCTCTCATTCTCTGTGTCTCTGTCTCTCTATCTCTGTCTCTCTGACTCACTCTCTGTCTGTCTGCCTCTCTCTCTCTCTCTCTCCTTATCCAACTCAAATATAAGGATAAGTATATGACATTATCCTCATGGGGAAAGATGAGGTAACGTGAAAAATCACTGAATGTTCTTGGATTTTGTTCATGAATGCTATTCCGAGACCAAGGAGAAAGTTAGTACATAAAGATGAAGTTGTCTCACAGACACAAAGAAAGAAAAAAAAATCTACATTTTTTTTATGAGCAGAATATATTTATTGAGGGAAAGAAAGCTCCTGTCTGAGAGAGGGACAGGAGGGGAGCTGAGCAGGTTGTCCTCAGGTAGCTGTGTCTTCCAGGGACTTTTATAGTGTAAAGCCTTGCGGGGCTAGGGCCAAGGAGATGGCTCAGTGGAATAAGAGCTTCCCTGGCAAGTGCAAGGGCCTGAGTTCAATCCCTGGTTCCACCAAAAATAAATAAATAAAACTTTGCGGGGCTAAGGTGGAGAAAATGGGAACTCACATAGGTGGGCACGAGGTGGGACAAAACTATGCTCAACCAATGAGATTACAAGCAGCATTGCTCAGGCAAAATTGATTAAGTCCAGGCCCAAATGGGGAAGGGAGTCACATAGAAAGGGGGCATGAATGTAAAACAGGACCTTGTCTGGTAGCCAGCAGATAATGACCCCCCCATGGCTTTCTCAGGGTGAAGATCAATCCCAGATGCTAATCTTTAGGGAGATCAGCATTTGCTTGATCTTTGGTCTTTAGGTCTGGCTCACAACAGGAGCATCCGTCCCTCCACAGTTGCAAGGCATCTCATCTTCTGTGCTGTCTCCTTTGAGGGCCTGGCCCTGTCTGACTGCCTATAATATTTCTATCTAATTTGGCTGCCTGACCCACCACAGTTGACTTCCGAGATGCTCTTTTCCCCCTTCTGCCATGTGGTTGCCCCCACCCCACGATGACACTGGAGACTCTTCTGCCTCTAGAACTCCCGAGTCAGTAAACTTCTGTTCCTTTAAATTGCCTACTCTGTGATATTGTGCTACAGCAGCATGACATGGACTGACGTGGCTGCAGATACAACGCTCAGAATTGATTAAGGAAACACTAAGCCAGGGAGCCCTCTGAGCAGCTGCACCCTGAATTTCTTCCTGAGTACCTGAGATTCTAGTGTTTCTCTGGGGGGCATGTGAGGTCCTAGAAAGAGCTGTGAACAGTGCAGGTGCACACCCGGACTTGCAGGTCTGCTCAATCCTCCTCTTTGCCTTCTGGGTTCCAAGCCTGGATCTTGAGCTCGATTTTTCTTGAGGATGCTTATGTGTCATATGGCCTCTCCCCGGAAACCTTCAACAACAGGTGATTTTTCATAAACAGTTCTGGAGGCTGGAAGTCCCGTCTCTCTGGGGTCGCCAAGGCAGATCCTTCTGCAGGCTCTCTGTCTGTTCCAGGTCTGGAGCTGCCTGCATGCCTGGTTCATGGTGCCTTCTTCCATCTCCAAGCCAGCAGCATAACATCTTCTAATCCTCTCTCTCTTTTCCTCTGACTGCTGCTTCTAGGTCACCTCCCTTCGCTCAGCTCCGACCCCCTCTGAAGGACCCCTTGTACATTCATCTCACTGCATTGCCTGGCCCAGCAGTGGCTTTGGATGTTCAGGTTTAATGGCAGTTTGGCACCTTGCAATAGGTAAGTGGGTTTGGGGTTGCAGTTTGGGTACTTGGTCTCTAAAAGGTTCCCCAGCACTGGCTGGGTTGACCACCAATTCTACATTTTTGAATGAGGCTCTCTTTGGGGCAAGAGTTGCAAATACAGGAGAGGAAGAGAAATCAATGGGGTTCTTGAATAGTGCCTGCATTTGACTTGCCTGGCAAACTCACAAGGAAGTATCAATCTCTAGAAAGAGAACTGCACAATGCTTCCAAGAAAGTGGGACCACAAGCAGCCACAGACATATTTCCCTCATGCATCACAGGATGGAGGAGGTCATTTGGGTCTGGCCAATAGATGGTAGCATTTATAGATGGCTGTCCCATGAGTACATGGCTCTTCTATACCACATCTACCTCCCATGCCCTTGTGCTTCCAGGATGTGTAAATTCTACCACTCTAGAAATTGGAACCAAGATGCCCATAAGAGTACAAGAATTAAGGTTGGGCCAGATGTATTGTAACCCCCAAAGAAGCAGGCAGGTGTTAGATTGTGGTCCCCTCAACCAATAAGACAAGCCAATAGTGTTAGAACACTATTCCATGCAAGCAAGCAAGCCCATACTAGATGTGGTTCTCCCCGCTCCTGGGTAGAAGTAAGCAACCCTGTGCTCAATTTGCAGTGCTCCTCTGATGAAGAATCATGACCAGCCACCAACTTCAAGTTGGCTATACATTTTGTTTCCACTTGGCACAGAGCAGCAGAGGTAGGGACTGAGCAACTGAGCTGATCCTGGATGAGGTCAATGCCTAGAAGAGAAGGGAGCAACCAAACCCTGTGGCTGCGACATAAAGTCCATCAATACACTTGAACCCCTGCCCTATGGCTATATCCATCAAAGATAGAGTATTTCCCACCAAATAAAGGACCACAAACTTGCCTCAGCTTGGAAAATAACCATGACCTGGGGTAAGTGGACAGAAGAATTTCTGGTACAGGGAGGACACCTCAAAAGCCCATAGGCCCTAAAGCTAGCCAGAGACAACTATGTTGGGTTGAATCTCAGTATTGTTGATCTTGGAAAGAAATAACTCAATCACAGGATTTTTTCTTTACGTAATCATTTAAAAATTTTCTTTTATCTTTTTTCATCAGTTGTTTTAGAGGTTTGCATTTATTTTCTTTATTCTCTTTAAGTTTCTTTTCTCTTTTTCCCTTTAACTTTTTTCCTTATTATCTTTATTTTCTATAATTTGCTCTTTGCCTATTTTCTTATTTTTTTTCCTTGTGTCTGTTCTAACACTATTGATTTCCTTTAATTCCTTATTAGAACTCCTATCTTGTTTTTCTTTTCTCCTTCTCATATCTTATTTATTTATTTATTTATTTATTTATTTATTTATTGTGATCCTGGGGATTGAACTCAGAACCTTGCACTTGCCAGGTAGATCTTTATGCCACT
>NW_004524712.1:2054042-2059512 GCF_000260255.1 Octodon degus
GCTGAGCCTTTTGGCCAGCCCTCATCTGGACTTTTTGTGAAGTTTTTCATGAAAAGGTTAATATGTACAATGAGTGAAAATGTATTTTTTTCTATCTTGGATGATCTTTGTAGTTAAAGTCTTTAGAAACTACCACTGTCATAAGGACTGTATGAGTTTGCTTATTACAGTTTGCTACTCTGAGAACTTAAACAGTAGGTATCTATAAAAGTGTAGGCATTAATACTGATATCTTCTTCTTCTTCTTCTTCTTCTTCTTCTTCTTCTTCTTCTTCTTCTTCTTCTTCTTCTTCTTTCTTCTTCTTCCTTCTTCTTTTATTCTTCTGTATTTTGGGGAAGGATCTACAGGGTGTTCAGGATCTTGCTGCTAGATTAGACTCATAGTGATCCTCTTTTTTATAGTCTCCCAGTACCTGGGATTACAGGCATGTGCCACCATGCCCAGTCTAATATCTTTTTTTTTTCTCTGAATGCCTTCAGGGCAGGTTTGGCTGGCTTGAGTTGTGGGGATCAAACCACAGCAACCTGAGCCTGACTGCTTTGTTGAAGCAGCCACTTAAAGAACTCAGCTAAGGGGCAAGCCCCCCTTTTTTTAAAAAAAGGAAAATGATCAGTTTTTTGACCAAGAAAAAGTACTACCGGTTAATTTCACCCCCAAAAATCTAACTTTCCAGCAGAAGGAATTCAAAGGACCTGAATACTAACTACTGCATATGCAGAAGGAATAAAAACATCGACATTGAACCTGGGGCCTTTGGGTGCACCCTTTTCCTCTCCTCTTAACTAAGTCTTTGAAGCAGCAAGCAACAGTTTTTTTGAGGACCACATCTTCATCCTATAAGTCCTCCCCCATAGTTCAAGAGACTGGCAGACACAGATTGAGTCTGCTCTCTCCAGGGACTCAGAAAGGCACTGTAGCTGAAAATGTAGGGCCCTACATTCTAGTGGAAATTCCTTTGATGGTTTTACTATGGCCAAGGAGACACCTGTATGTGACATTGGTGCATGTCACAATGACCCATCTCATGTGCCTTCTAGTTCTGGATGCCAAGATGATTCCTCTGTCAATTCCAGTGGAGATCTTTGAAGAAAGCTCTACAATACTGCATTAGACTGCTTTCTTTTGGAGACATCATTATACATACTTTATAGTTTGGTAAATGGAGGTTAAGAAGGTCAAGTGGTTTGCTAAAATCAAAAACTAAGATACAGAACTGGATTTTAATCTGAGCCTGTTCCCACAGTCTACAAGCTGTGGACACCATGCCAGGTGATGCTTGTAAGGCCCTGGGCCCAGTGTCTTGTATACATCAGGGAAAATTCAGCACTTTTATGATTCTTGGCTTTCTTCTTCCCATCTGAAGTCTGAGGAGATGGTGATAAGTTGAATGTTAAGATATTCTGGAGTAGGGTTTTTCTCAAAGGAACCAGAGAGGTCAATCCTGGTATAAGAGAGCAAGGAAGTATAAAAACTCGATGAGGAAGAATGTGAAACTGAAGTAGAGTCGTGTGTCAGCTAACAATGGAGATACATTCTGATAAAAGCCTTAGTAGGTGATTTCCATGTGTGACCATCAGAGTGTGCTTATCCAAATGATACTGCTACATCACGAGGTGATATAATCTTAGGGAACCACCATCACTATGCAGTATGTTATTGATTGACACATCATCATGTGCTCATGATTATAGGCATATGATGCTCATAAGTATGAAGGACTTAAAAGGAGAGGCAAGATATATGTAACTCATTGAGGAAGATCCTCTTAGGACCCAGGAATTCTCCATAGGTTGCTTATTTTGTGGCAGCCAGAAAGTAGAGTAAGAGCTTTAAAGGGAGGAGCTAGAGACAAGGTAGGGTTTCTAAGATCATGCTTGCTCCCTTGGGCTACTTCCTTCAACAGTGGCCAGCTTTCTGTGGCCACCACCTTCCAATAATACCACCAGATTATGATCTTATCAGTGGGTTAGTCCACAGATGAGGTAGAGCACTTGTGATCCAACAACTTCCTAAGATCTCGCCAGGGACTATGTCTTCACTACTACTATGAGATTTTGAGAGACAATCTAGATAACAACCACATTAAGTTTTATTAGGGGCTCTGAGGAGGATGTTCGTGATCACACCGTACAACCTTCTCGGTCTTAAACCTAACAAAAGGCATTCTTGGAGATGGCCATGTGCGCAGTGCCTGGATGCAGCCTGACTCTTGCCACATCCTGATTCCTGCCCACCTCAGGGTCACACAGCAGACTCACCAGTGCCAAGCAGAATAGAGAGAAGTGTTTGTTCAAATGGTGGTGAAAGGAAAGCAATATAAATGTCAGAAGAATTTTATGGAAGAAAAAAATGTGTGGGTGATCAATGGAGGAGATACGAGATGGCATAATCAGGAGAGATTATGGAAGGAAGAAAACCAATGACTGGGCAAGTACTATGAATTATGCAGTCTCAGGTTTTTTGGTATGAGAAAGAAAATTTGAAACTCAAGCTATCAGTAGTATTATTCATTGTATTGTTTGGCTGTGCAGCCTTTTCTGTATGGCTTGCAGAATGTAGACTGTATTATTACTGAGATACATGCTCATAAACTTCTTGAAGAAATGGGAAACTTATGGCAATTCTCAGGAGCAACTCAGAAGAGTAGAGGGCATTGGAACTGTAGGAATGGCAAAGAGCAAACCCTACCATAATATCCTCTGGTGGTTTACTTTTTGTTCTCTAACAACTGACCTGTAGCTGGGTACTTTATAAAGTAAAGCATTTTACTTGATTCATAGTTTTGGTGGCTAGAGGGTCTAAATAGGATGGCACCAGTGTCCTGGCAAGGAACTCCTGGCTCTGTTATAAAGAGAAGAAAAAGAAAGGGACCCTCTCATCCCATTTACAGAGGAGACCACCGGTGGGAGATGGCTTCACTTTAGAACAATTGATTTTGAGAGAAAGAATTCACTTCTCAAAATCTATGTTCATTCCAAGGGGAAGGGCAACACCTCTAATAGTTCCCATCACCTCCACACCACCACATTGGCCACATGAATCTTTAGGTCACACTTTAACCATATACATGCTTATAAATATAGCTCACCTTATGAAGACAAGATGGTAGCACTGGATGGTAGAAGATGGGACAGAGAACAGCATAGTTAACAGCTGGCAAGTATAGTAAGAATCAAGAAAACAACTCAACAGTTTAAAAATACATCATAGGTCAAATTATGTCCATTAGACTTGTGTATACAAAAATTGTGGCTACCATGTTAATTTTGAAATTATGGAGCTCTAGGTACTTCGTTGGCACCCAAGATGAGAGTTCTGGTAAGAGTGCCTTTGACTTGTGTGCTAAGCTTTTCTTTGCAGAAGACACTTTTCTGGGACAAGGATGAAAGTATGGAGATTTTTAAGACTCATTTTCACTGGAAATGGTGAGACATCCCTGCCTAGAATCACAGCACTCCAAGAGGCTGAGACAGAGGATCTCAAGTTTGAGATCATCCTGGGTACTTAGAGGGACCTTGTCTCAAAAATATAAAGAGTTGAGGGGTGGGGAGATAGTTCAGTAGTCTAAGTGCCTGCCTGGCAAGCACAAGGACCTGGGTTCAATCCATGGTACTGTATATCATGCTAGCCTGGACCCTGGGCATGCCATGCTGGCTACTGAAACTGGGTGTGGTGGCACATGCCTGTAATGCCAGCACTGGGGAGGCTGAGACAGGAGGATCACTACAAGTCTGAACTGCATAGCAAGACCCTGTATCAAATAAATAAATAAATAAATAATTTTAAAATTTTAAAAATATATAAAGAGTTGAGAGACCCAGCCAAAGCCCAGGTCCAGACCCAGCCCAAGCCCAGGCCCAGGGAGTATGTGGGAGAGCTTCCCACACACTCTGCACCCGTTGGACCCCTCCAGACCTAGCCCAGGCCCGGTGCATGAGAACTTCCACTGCACTCTCAGAACCCCTTCAGACCCAGCCCAAACCCACTTCTGCAGAGGAAGAAGCTGAGCAGAGCAGCCAGACCCAAGCCAGGCACAACTGGGTGAACTCACACTTAGTAGAGCTGCACCCAAATTCCAGTAGGTGCTAAGGTTGTAGCTGTACCAAAACTCTACACCAAATGACAGAGGACAGTGCTATACAAAAAGAGAAGGAGCAAAATGCAATCTCAGGCCCCGAGCCTACCCAGAACAAGCACAGAAGACACTAGCACAGAAGAAATTGGGAATCACACAGCTGAAATATCTGAACTAACAGTGTCTTAAGTAAAGAAACAACTGCAGAAAGATATAGAGGAACTCAGAGCAGAAATAACCTCTGAAATAAAAAAAGAAATCCCTGAATTAATAGTATCTGAAGTAAAGAATCAAAAATCAAACATATAGAGAAGTATTTTTGTGTGTGTGTGGAACCAGGGACGGAAGTCACATATAGAGGAAATCAGATCAGAAATAATCTCTGTAGTAAAATGATTAATAACTGCTTCTCAAGAAGACACTGATAAAAAAAAATAGAGGAGATTAGAAAAATGACGGATTCCTTGAATGGGCAATACAGGAAAGAAATAGATCGCATGAAGCAGAGTCAAAGAAATATAGAGGAAATTAAACTCTCAATTACAAGCTTGAAAAATCATTTGAGTGAAAGTGAAGATAGAGTTTCAGATCTTGAGGAACTCAAAACGTCATATGATAGTGATATATGTGTGCCTATGTTTATAGCAGCACAATTTGTGATAGCCAAATCTTGGAAATAACCAAGATGCCTGTCACCTGAGGAATGGATGAAAAGGATGTGGTATTTTTATACAATGGAGTATTACTCAGCTATAAAAAATGATAAACTCAAAGCATTTATATAGAAGTGGATGCCACTTGAAGATATATCCATAAGTGAAATAAACCAGACACACATGTTTAAATATCGTATATATTCCCTAGTATAAGAACTCAAAATAAGAAATAAAAACCGAAGTGTAAAACACAATTAAAAGGAAAGCGAGAACTTAAGAATTAGACAACGAAGAGAGGGCAAGAAAAAAAGCTTGGAGACATGACAGGGGCAAAGCCATGCACTTATATGCACGAGACAGTTAAGACAATGATCCTGAGAATCTCCAGCAGGTTTTTGAAACTAGCAGTTACTTGAGAGGATTCTCTCCTTGATTAGCTGTATATGCTGATACCCGCAAACTAAGCAACTGCACTGAAGATAGCAATGTGTAATAGTAGGATCACACTTAGAATTCATGTCATTCTGGTCTCTAAACAAATTCTGCTTGTCATTTCATACCAATTACTTCCATACTGTCTCCCAAGTAAAGGTTTGTTTAAAATAAAAAGGGTAATAAATGAAAACAAGAGACAAGAAAAAAAGTCACGGGATTGTCCTGCTACAATGCTGTATATTTCTAAATTCTAGATTTCTAAATTTCTGTGTAAAAATATGTAACTATTTATTCTTATATTTT
>NW_004524712.1:2062739-2064948 GCF_000260255.1 Octodon degus
GATCCTGGGGATTGAACTCAGAACCTTGCACTTGCCAGGTAGATCTTTATGCCACTGAGCTATCTCCTCGGCTGATATCCCATTCATGAATTTTTTATTAGAACTCCTATCTTGTTTTTCTTTTCTCCTTCTCATATTTTATTTATTTATTTATTTATTTATTTATTTATTTATTGTGATCCTGGGGATTGAACTCAGAACCTTGCACTTGCCAGGTAGATCTTTATGCCACTGAGCTATCTCCTCGGCTGATATCCCATTCATGAATTTTTCTAATTTTGTTGTTTTCATTCTCGTGTGTCTCGCACTGTCTACCTTTACTACTATAACTACTAAGCTTTATAAATCTCTAGATAACCAGCTGACTTTATGCTATTCTGTCAAATAGTGTTTTATTGTTAGTAGAGATAAAGTTGTTTAATTTAGGAGATATTTGCCATATGTTAATGTTTACCATAGGCCAATATATGATTTGTCTTAGTTCTCATATTCTAATTAAGGATTTTTTTCTATTGTTAAAGTGATTCTTTAATGGTCCTTAGAGTATGTCAATATTCAGTTTGTATTTGATGCTATAATTGATGCTGATTTTATTACTGTAGCCAAAGTGACATATCTGTTGCTAGTGATTAATTTTCTTGACTGCCAATATCTTGATTGCTTTGGTGTCATTAAAAATAGCTGTGACTCATTCCTGCAAACTGAGTACTGGGACAGACACATTACAACCTCCCATCTTAAATAAATGGAGGTGGTTGCAACTTGGAAAAGAAGTGAAGGCTAATTGCTATACCCAGAAGACACTACTCAAATGTAGACATTGACTAAAGAGGTATCCATGCTAGACACAAAGCTTTTCAACATGTACAACCCACAACCCTCAACACAAGAAACAAACAAGTAGAAGCATGGAAGACAAGCCAACAGAATGCCTCCAAAGATTAACACCCACGAACATGATCTATGGGACAATGGAGAGGAAATGAAAAGCCACATGCCCAAGTTGTTTGATTTCAAATTATATCAGGGGAAATAATAAATAAAAACGGTGTTTGTGAAGATCACAGAAGACAAAAATAAAAATATATAGATCCAAAAAATGGTAAGCAAGCCTACAGAAGACATTAATAAAAACTAGCAAAACCAGGGCCAGCAAGATATCTCAGTGAACTAAGCACCTGCTTTGACAAGCACAGGGACCAGGGTTTGATCCCCAGTGCCACATGCCACACTGGTCCTGCCCCTGTGGTGCACTAAGCTGGCCACCAAGTCCAGGCATGGTGACTCATGCCTGTAACTTCAGCACTGGGGAGGCTGAAAACAGGAGGATCACTATGAGTTCAAACTGCATAGTGAGACCCTGTACCAAATACATAAAAAAAAAAGCTAGCAAAGCTAAATGAAGTGATGTAAAATATTTATAACTAGCATAGAAAAGAATTAAGGACCATTAAAAACTTTAAAGAGAAATTCATGAGAGATTAAAAATCTAACCTAGGAGAAGCGGCTGCAGCGCCTAACCGCGGAGGCAGGGACCAAGACTGAGAGGTTGCAGGGTGGGCACTATGGCCGGGACCACCACCATCGAGGCGGTGAAGCACAAGATCCAGGTTCTTCAGCAGCAGGCCGATGATGCAGAAGAGAGGGCCGAACGCCTCCAGCGGGAAGTGGAGGGAGAAAGACGGGCTCGGGAACAGGCTGAAGCAGAGGTAGCCTCCTTGAACCGTAGGATCCAGCTGCTTGAAGAGGAGCTGGACCATGCTCAGGAGCGCCCGGCCACTGCCCTACAAAAGCTAGAGGAAGCTGAGAAAGCTGTTGATGAGAGCGAGAGAGGTATGAAGGTCACTGAAAACCGGGCCCTAAAAGATGAAGAAAAGATGGAGCTCCAAGAAATCCAGCTGAAAGAAGCTAAGCACATTGCCGAAGAGGCAGACAGGAAGTATGAAGAGGTGGCTCGTAAGTTGGTGATCATTGAAGGAGATTTGGAACGCACAGAGGAATGAGCTGAGCTGGCAGAGTCCCGTTGCCGGGAGATGGATGAGCAGATCAGACTGATGGACCAGAACCTGAAGTGTCTGAGTGCTGCTGAAGAAAAGTACTCGCAAAAAGAAGACAAATATGAGGAAGAAATAAAGATTCTTACTGATAAACTCAAGGAGGCGGAGACCCGCGCTGAGTTTGCTGAGAGATCAGTAGCCAAACTGGAAAA
>NW_004524712.1:2066013-2077318 GCF_000260255.1 Octodon degus
TGCTGTCTCTAAAAGTGCCATCTCATTGTGCTTTGTATCAGTCAGTGCTGGAGAAATCTTGAATAGCTTATGTACAAAACTTAAAATTTTATATTATTTTGAAATTTTACTTCTTTAGGGTTGGAGTGCATGGCTGCCCCATCTGGCTGTGAAGAGTTCTCTCCAGTCTGTGGGCTGGCAGTGTGCTGATCTTTTGAGTTTTTTCCCCACCCAGTCAGGTGAGGTTTCTGCGAGGTATGTTAGGTATACATCCTGCAGCTTCTTGGCTTAAAATGTATGCTCCTTTGTTGTGGTCTCTGGGACCAGTCAGGAAAAGAAGACCCAGTAGTACAACTGTTTTGATACTGAGTATTGACAAGTGTCTTTTTGAAATAAAGAACCAGTCCCTCTAAAAAAAAAATCTAACCTAAAGTATGGGCAACAGAAATGACCAATGTGAAGATGAAGTGTTGGAACTGGAAGAAAGGGCTGTTGCCAGTAACCAACTAGTGAGAGATACCTTAAAAGTGACAAGAGAACATGAAAAATGGATCCAACAGATCCTAGATGATGCAAAGAAAGCTAATCTAAGATTCATTGGAATTAGTGAAAAAGTCAGAAGACAGCATACAGATTACAGATTTTGTTTACAGAAATAAAAGCAAAAACAGAGAAAGAAATAAAAACAGAAAACTTACCAAACAAGGGAAAAGAATTTAATTTAATAATTGAGGCATATGGAACCTCAAATAGCTATGCTTTTTTTTTTTTTAAAAAAAAAAAGTTCCCATTACAGAGCATAGTCAAAATTCTGAAATTCCAAAAAAAGAATAGAATTTTAAACAGAAAAATGATGACACATCATTTACAAAGGAAAATCCACTAGAATCACAGCAGACTTCTCAACACAAATGTTAGAGGCCAGAAGAGTGTGGACTGTATAGTTTATATCCCTAAAAGAAAACAATTTTCAACCTAGACGAATACATTCTGCAAAACTATCTTTTAAAACAAAGGGAGATATAAGATGCTTTCATGAAAAAAGCACCTAAAGAAATTCTTGACCACTCCAAAAAATTCTGAAAAATGTTGTATAAGATAAATTAATGCAAAATTTAAAAGAATAAATATATTAGATACAATGATCTGTTAAGCAGAAGAGAAAGACAGTGAAACAGCAATAGGCCCACAAGGTCTCCACAGGAAAAAGTCAATATATATCAGTAATGATTATCAATGCTAATAGCCTCAGCTAATGAGACTAATCAAAATAACCCTAGTCAAAAAGCACAACTGGCAGAATATATTAAACAAAATCCAGTGATATGTATACAGGAAATACGTTTAACCCCTAAAAGAAACTCACAGACTAAAACCCAAAGACTAGAAAACAATATTCCATTAACAGGAGCCCAAAAATCACTGATAAAGCCATAAAATATTCAAACAAAGTAGAATTCAAGCCATACCCAATCAAAAGATACAAAGAAGCTCATCACAGATTGGTTAAAGAAACAATCTAATAGGAAAAAAAAAACTTTTAACATTTATTAATCAAATACCAGCATATCCAACTTAATAAAACAAGTACTATTAGAAATAAAAGACCACATTGACATAAACACAGTTATGGTGGTGGACGTCAATACCACAGCATCACAAATAGACATATCAACTAGACAAAAACTCCACAAAGAAATAGCAGAGTTGAACAAAACCTTTGAATAAATGGACTTAGTAAGGGCTGGTCAGGCAACTCAGCAGACTAAAGTGCCTGCTTACACAAGCTTTGGGACGGGGGTTCAATTCCCCGGGTGCTGTGCCAGCCCTGCCCCCAGGGTGCACTGAGATAGAGACTGAGACTGGGCATGATGGCACATGCCTGTAATCCCAGTGCTTGGGGGACTGAAAACAGGAGAATCACTTTGAGTCTGATCTGTGTAGTGAGACCCTGTTGACCCTGTACTAAAATACAAAATAAATAAATAAATAAATAAATAAAATAGTAGATCTACAGAGTGTTGCACCCAACAATAGAATATACATTCTTTTCAGGAGAACAAGGGTCTTTTCTTAAGTAGGCCACATAACCTGTACTGTAACATCCTGTAACTCATTGATGTCCCAAATTTTCTGATCAAGGAGATTATGGGGCCACAGAGGAAAGTGACTGGTGATGTAGAGTGTGCCTAAGGAGAGTCATCTAGAGAGAAAATATTCTCTTAGGCTTTCACAGAGAGCAAACTGGTCAAGCAATGGCCATGACTCATCCACATGGCTAACTCTGACAAAGGATCTACAAACTGTGTTACAGGGTTTCAAGGTAAATCCTGAGGGGATTTGACTGACCTTGTCACATATCAAAGTTACATTTCTTGTTATGCAGGTCTTGCTTTATCTTGGTCTTAACCATCCAGCAGAAAAGTATAATAACGAGGTATGAAAATTAAAGCCATATTAATATGCTGACCTGTAAAGGGCTCATGTCAACAACTTCTGACATTGCCAGTCCTATGGATAACCCACTACTATTATGGACTACTAGACTATATTGGAATATTTTGCTGAAATCACTCACCTACTATATTTAATTGGCAATGGAATGCCCATCTCTAACAAAACTAAACACAAAAAGGAGATACAAATGAAGGGCCATTTTGTATCTGTATATGCAAAATAGGATATCTAGCTACTTCCTCTTAATTCAGTGAGAAGAAAGATTTGTACTAATAGTGTTCAGACAGGATATCTTGTCTGTAACTTGTACTGTGAATAACCACTATGAAGACAATAATAGGCAATGTATTATTATTGAAACTGTCCTAATAATTGATTTTGAAACTGTCTTATTGCTATTTGTTCCATAATAAAATTAATAAAAAAAGAAAAAAATTAAATAGGCCACATACTAGCCAATAAAAGATTAAGCAAATGTAAATGAATTAAAATTGTATCATGTATATTATCAGATAACATCAATATGAAATTAGAAATCAACAATAAAATAAAATAAGAAATTGTGCAAATATATAATTGTGTATAGAAACTAAATAATATATTTTTAAATAAACAATGGGTGGGGCCAGCCAGATAGCTAGCAGACTAAAGTGCCTGCTTAGGCAGAGAGCAGCAGCCAGGGTTGGATCCCTGGCATGCTGTGCTGGCCCTGCCTCCAGGGCACACTGAAACAGCCATTGAAACTGGACATGGTGGCATGCTCCTGTATTCCTAGTACTTGGGAGGCTGAAAACAGGAGGATCACTACAAGTCCAATCCATGTAATGAGACCCTGTACCCCTTGTAGACCCTGTACTAAATAAATAAATAAATACATGAGTAAATAAATAGGTTAGACAAGAAATCAAGGAAGAAGTAAGACAGTTTCTAGAACTAAATGATGTCAATGAAGCATAACTAGAATTTATGGGATAAATTAAGTAGAAGTTTTTAGTTGTGAATCTCCACATCACAAAAGAGAGCCCAAATAAATAACCTAATGGTATACATCAAGATCCTAGAAAAGTAAATATAACCCAGTCCAAAGCTAGTATAAGAAAGGAAATTATAAAGATCAGAGCATAGGACTGGGGAGATGGCTCAGTGGAATAAGCGCTTCCCTGGCAAGTGCAAGGGCCTGAGTTCAAGCCCTAGTTCCGCAAAAAAAAAAAAAAAAAAAAAAAAAAAAGATCAGAGCATAAACCAACGAAATTGAGACAAAAATAATACAAAGAATCAATGAAGTGAAGAGCTGTATTTCCAAAACAATAAACAAAATAGATAGACCCTCAGCCTATCTAACCAAAAAGAGGAAAGACACAAATCAATGATATTAAAAATAAAAAAAAAGGTGAAACGACAATGGGCTTTGCTAAATAAAAAGCATAATAACTACTAAAACCTGTTTGCCAATAAATTGGAAAATTTAGGGAAAAAAAGAATGGATTCTTAGATACATACAAATTACTAAATTTGAACCAAGAAGATTTAATGACCCTGAATAATCAGGTAATGAAATTTAACAAGTAATTAAAAAAAAAATCCTATCAACTAAGAAAAGCTCAGTTCTGGGTAGATCCATTGCTAAATTCTCCAGAAACTTCAGGTGACAGGGAAAAGGTACACTCAAAACCAGTCCCGAAAGCTACTATTACTCTGATTCCAAAACCAGCGAAGAATCCAGCTAAAAGTGAACTGATCTCTTTAATGAGCCAAGATGCAAGAGTTCCCCGTAAGCACAGGGAATGGGGTTGGACTCCCAGCACTACATGCTGTGCCAGCCATGCTCCTGGGCACGCTGAGCCAGTCACCAAGACTGGGAGTGGTGGTGCACACCTGTAATACCAGCACTAAGGAGGCTGAAAACAGGAGGATCACTAGGAGTCTGAGCTGGGTAATGAGACCCTGTACCAAATACATAAAAAAACTCTGAAGAAAATAGATACAGGGGGACCATATCTCAATCTGATAAAAGCTATGTCTTTCAAATTTACTGCCAATGTCATAGTAAATTAGGAAAACTAACAAGTTTCTCTTTAAAATCAGGAGCAAGACAAGGATAATCACTATAACCATTCCTATTGAACATATTACCTGAATCATAGCAAGAGCAGTCAGGCAAGAAAAAGAAATTCTATCATCTATCTATCCATCTATCTATCTATCTATCTATCTATCTATCTATCTATCTATCATCTATCATCTATCTATCTAACAAAAAAATTAAGTTACTGTTATTTGCAGATAACATGATCCTCTACATTAAAGATCCCAAAAAATCTACCAAGACTGTTAAAAATAATAATCAAACTCAGTAAAGTAGCAGGATATAAAATTACAAACAAAAAAATATAGTGTTTCCATGCACTAGTAATGACCCATTTAGAAGGAAGTTGAAGAAACAATATTATTCATAATAGCACAAAGGAAAATAAATATTTGGGAATTAACCTAACAAAGGAAGTAAAAACCCCTTCAATGAAAACTACTGTACTCAGAAAATAAATCAAAGAGGAAATCAGAAAATAGACATATTCTGTCCTTTTTTATCATTTTATTTTATTGTAAAGAGTAAGAACAAAGATCAGAAACAAAGATAGAAACAGGGTAACATACAACAATACATATGTTACAGATTTTCATAACAAGAATAGCTCATTAACAATGGTTGATATATTATCTATTTTTATCATCAGTTTAATAAATTGTTGAATAACCTAGTTAACTACATGGATAAGATTTAATAATATTTAACATAGTGATAACACTTATGATGTACTAAAATAGAACAAAAATGCATCAAAAAACTAAAAGTTTAAACCAAAACACTTCACCCGGTAGAGGATAAAGTAGGTAAAATTCTTGAATTTATAAAGTGAGGCAGACTCTCAGAACAGAGTCCAGGTTGCACAGGAAATAGTACAAAGAATCAGCAAAAGGGATCATAAAAATTAAAAAGCTTCTGCACTGTAAAAGAACCAACCAATGGGATGAAAAGACAACCCACTAAATGGAAAAATATTTTCAACTATTCCTCAGATGAAGGAATAATATTTAGAATACGCAAAATTGTAAAATTTAGACCCTCCTCAAAATAAAAGACTCAATCAAAAATGGGCTCAGTAGAATAAGTGCTTCCTTGGCAAGCGCAAGGTCCTGAATTCAATCCCTGGTTAAAAAAAAAAAAAAAAAAGGGCACATGGAATGAATAGACACTTCACAGAAGTACAAGCTGCCAGCAAATACATGAATAAATGCAAATTAAAACAACATGGAGATATCATCTCACCCCAGCAAGAGTGCCCATTGTCAAAGAATCGTGCTGGAGAGGCTGCAGGGAAAAGGAACACTTCTATGTTTTTGGTGGGAATATAAACTAGTACAATCACTTTAGAAATCAATATGGAGATTTCTCAAAACACAAAGCTAGGAATTCAATTTGACCTCACTATTCTCCTTCTAGAGATATTCCTGTGTTAAAGACACATGGTCAGGAACAGTCAGAGCAAGGACTCCACTTCTCTGATACAAAATTCTTAGGGTTTTTTTTCTGTCATTGCTGAGACAAACTACCTGATACCTAAAGTTAAAAGAAGGAAATGTTTATTTAGCTCACAGTTTGTAGAGGTTTCAGTCCATAATCAGCTGGCTCCAAGGCAGGATGGTTTCACAGAGGAGAAAAGTTCATGACAGCAGAGAAGATAGAAAAACAAACAAGAGTGGAGACAAGATTCTGTCTTTTAGAATATATGCAAGCTAGCTGCCTTAGGGCAAGTGCAGCACTCACACCCTTAATCCTAGCCAGAATTATGCCAAACCAATCAATGGACTCATTTACTAATCATACACTCTTAATCCCAGTATCACACACTCTAGAGTTAGCCACCAATGAAAAGCGCCCCCCATGACTGTGTTAGGCTTTGAAGGGATGTCTAGATACAGCCATAACACAGAGATAAAAAATTCAGGAACAGATAAAGTTCATAGGCCTAGGAGAACATAGGGAGACAATTGGGATTGTTGGACCTTAGAAAAACTAAAATGATCCATTGGAACTGGCACTCAGACATCTGAGAACTGGTTGTCTAGTTGCAGATAACACCTCAATAAGTAAATAAATGGGACCCAAAAATATAAAATGTGTACCTTGGGGGAAGGGATACAGACCAGGAGATTCTGAAATCTCTGTCTCTGAAATCTGGCTCTGGACATGGGGGAGGGCATCAGAAAATTGAACCCATGGCATCCCTGAAACCAAGTATAGAACTGTGAGAGGAATAGGAAGCAGACCTTACTCATCTAGCTTCCTAGTGTCTCTACCCCACTTATTACTAGCAGTTTAACAATTTCACAGTTACCTAGTAAAATGAGCATCATAAAGCAGAGTACAGAACCATGCATACAAAGCTGAGAGATAATAATTTAATACCAAAGTTACCATTCCTCAGAGGATTTATGATCTCTATATATCCTTCTGCAAGTATTTGGACACAACTATGGTTCTGCCTAGTAAGATGCACTTATCCTCTATGTAAATAATGACACTCTTACCCAATCTCTAGATGAGACAGAATCCCAAGATGTATGTCTACCTCAGAGTAGCAGCTTTGATATTTGTTTCTGTGCAATAGAAATAGTTCACAGATCCAAGAAATCGCACCTGTAAACTACCTCAAATTCTTACCTAAAGAGACGGAGATGAGAAAGAAGCTACGACAAGACAGGGAGACAATATGTGTACCTTCCCATTGTTTGGTTTTATAACTGGTAATAAAATTTCAAGTAATATTTATAACTTTCTCTAGTGCCAATTCTACATTTTGCTTTCCCTCAACCATAACCTTACCAGGCAAGATTTATTTTTTGAAATGAAGTAAATTTTCATTCTTGAAATGTTCATATTCAGGGTCCTTTCTTTTGTATAGTTCCAGAAGGTCAGATTTTCTTTACTACGGGACTAGAAGAATTGTGTAGGACTTCAGACCATTCCATGTCTTCCAGATGATATCAAACCCCTACTTCATTGTAAAACCACAACTCAAATTTCCCTTTAGCAATCAGGATCAGTTTTCTCAGCCAGTAGGACAACCTCCCTGCTAATTGTTTCAGTGGCGGAGGGAGACCAACGTGGCCACACAATGTAAATGTTCAAGTCATTTGAAGCATTGTTAAGTTCCTTAAGTATATCAGCTTTTCACTTGCTGGGACAAAATACTTGACATCTATGCTCCGAAGGACAAAGTGTTTTTTACAACTCACAATTTAAGAGGTTTCCATCCATGGTCTGCTTGCTCCAAGACAGGCAGATGAGGCTGACAAAAGAAAGCTTCTCATTTCATGGCAGCCAGAATTCAGAACACACAGAGAACAATTGTATGAGAGGTATGGGCCAGGGACCAGGTGTAGTCATGCCATATGACCCACCCAGACACATCCACAGAGGTGCTTTGTTCACTCCTAGGTTTCTCTCAAGCCAGTCAAGGTGACAACATTAATCACCACACTAGTGGGGACATTTCTTCCTTAACAAGAGTTCCAGGTAAGCAAAGTGAGATGCAGGTATAGGATAATTTATTATCACTTCTATATCTTGATTTCCAGACATATGTGTTGTAGCAAAACCCACAAAATTATGTATTAGTTGCTGATGCATATGCCATGTCTTATAGGCAACAATTTAACTTTCTTAGAGGGTTTGTACTGAACTCATGGTTTGCCTTGCACAACTGCACCATCTCAACAGGCCAGTGGCTTGTGGTAATGAGGTATATGGCAAGATAAGTGACTCACAAGGGCATGAACACATTGCTGTACCTCCTTTGGCATGAAATGAGTTGTGTATTTAGACAAAAATGTGTGAAATCACTTGGCAGAAAGTAAAGCACTCTATAAATTAGTGTTACTAGTTACTGTTAGTGTTGTATATGTTTTCTCCAGTGAAAATAAATTCTATCTACAATAGGAAGGGGTTTTAACACCAGCCAAACTATTAGCAAATAGCTATAATGCAGATCTGCCCAAATGACCACATAATCTTAATGGAGAATTTTTCTTCATTATTGTTTTTCAAAGACACTAATGCTTCTTGATTGGAATTTAGTGCTTCAGGCATTGACTGTCAGTTCCTGATAGACTATTTACTTGTAAACACCCCTTTCTCCCTTCCTAAATCAGCTAGTCATAGAAAGTGACACACTGAAAGATCACAGAAGTGCAGCAGGAGAGGAAGTAATGAGCAGAGGCACCTGCTCATGCAATTAGTCAGTAGGTAGGTTACTTAGGGTAGGTGACTCTTGTAAATTCCCAATCATATGGCTTGGTGGCTGAGAAAATCTAACCCATGATGGGCAGCCTCAAATCTCATGATTGCTTGACGAGGCACAGTTTAAAGAATTGCATCATGGAGAGATTAAGAAGTAGGAAAGTCATAGAAGAAGGAAACAACAGGTACGAGATCCAAACAAGTAGTCATTTGAAAATATAGACATGCTACGAACAACTAAGAAAATACATTTGGAATGAATTCAGGAAAAATAGAAAACAATTAGAAAAAAAAAGAAGACCATACAAATTGGAGCTTTAGGAAAGATTTTTTTTTTCTGTATTTTTAGGTAAGGGTCTACAGGGTGTTCAGGATCTCATTACTAGAGGGGACTTGTAGTGATTCTCTTCTTTTTTTCCCCCATAATCTTATTGAGCAACAAATAGCAATGAGACAGTTTCAAACCCAATTGGTATGACAGTTTCAATAATTAATACATTGCATACTCTCTTCCCAGTGGTCATTTGTTGTACAAGATGCAGACATGATATCCTATTTACAAACACTATTAGAATAAATCCCTCTATTCATTAAGAGAATGTAACTATATATCTATCCTAACCACTTTGAATACACAGATACAAAATAGACATTTGTCTGTATCCCCTTTTTTGTTTAGTTCCATCATTTGAGTATTATAGGTGTGTTAACTCAGCAAAATATTCTAAAAGAGTCCAATAGTCCATAATAGTATTGGGTCTTCCGCTTAACTGACAGTGTCAGAAATTGTTGACCTGAGGCCCCTACAGCTCAACATAACACCATGGCTTTACTTCTCTTGTTTATAACCTCCCAAGTGGTGGGATTACAGGTGCACACCACCGGATCAAACCCCCGGCCCCTGCGCCTGCTTGCAGGTGCTTTAATCCGCTGAGCTATTTGGCCGGCCCCCTAGGAAAGATTTTCAAAGAGAAGGTATGTTTAAGATAGAATTGTGGGCTAACTTTTTAGGCCAGAACAAGGGGAGAAAGGTTGAGGAGAAGCCACGTAATACAGGGGCCTCTCTTTCTTCGTAAGCGGAGCAGGAATCACCAGAACAAAGAGTTCTCTTCATGACCCTCTCTTAATATTGTCTCTTTGTCCTCTTGAATCCAATCATTTTCTGTAGCCCTTAGGAAATCAATATAATCCTTGAGTTCTATTTTAGCTATAGATTTCTGTCTTAAAATTTGGGGTTGGTTTTCTATTTGTGTACAATAAACAATTTCTTCATTACAGAGACTTACAGGCTAGGAAAAGAGGGCGGCAATTAAGTCTCTGTGGGGTAAGAAGTGTCGTGTTCCTCTCTCCCAAACTCAATCCTGGAGAAATTCTAAAATAGGGTTTTCATGAATCAACCCTTAGTCCCTGAAGGAGATATAGAGTAGACAGAAATAGTATGTTGTGGGTGAGCATCAGGTTTGGCCACACACAGCCTGGGGGTATTAGAGTTTATTGAGGAGCTGGGGAGATGGCTTAGTAGAATAAGCGCTTGCCTGGCAATCGCAAGGGTCTGAGTTCAATGCCTGGTTCCACCAATAAATAAATAAATAAATAAATAAATAGAACTTATTGAATTATTCTTTTGAATCACTTTCACCACTTTGTGGTCTCTATTACTTTTTCTCCACTGCACAAATTGACATGACCCACTCTAGAGTTTCGATCTAAGTGCAAAGGAATACTAGGTCAAAATGTTAATCTGCCCATTCCAGAACTTGGGTATTTGTAGATTACATTTAGGAAATCAGCCCATTGTCAAGCTCTATTTCTTTTGTTTCTGCTCTGATCTTTATTACATCTTTTTGTCTATTTGTTTTGGGCTACAACTACAGAACAATATGTTTCCCAGAATGCAAATTAGATAAGTAAGAAAAAACGAAAGTGTCTGAGCTAAGGAACACCAGAGGCGAGCAGAAATCTTCATGCTCTTCCTGGATGCTACGTGTAAAGGGACGAGAGTGAAACACTGTAGTTTTTCAGGTACAACAGATAAACTGACAACAATTTATAAGGTCAGAAAAAGTTATATGTAAGTGTTATTTATAGTGTAGTAAATCATTTGTTAAGGTATCCAATTTCGTAGAAGATTGCAACAATATTTAAAATCTTGACACCTAAAAAAGTTTGTTGAGATTGAAAAATGTAACAAGATATATTTTCCTACCTAGACAAGAGATTAAGAATGACCTACCAAGGACTGGGGGCTGGAGATGCTCACTGCTACTGCTACCATTTGATCTAGGCATTGTGTCTAACAGCAAGGAAATCTAATATATATTCTAAATGTGCCCATTTATATCTACATGAAACTATATATGAGTTCAGGCTGGCCAAACAGCTCAGCAGATTAAAGCCCCTCCTTAGGCAGACACAGTGGCCAGGTTCGATCCCCGACCTGTAGTGCTGGCCCCACCCCCAGGGGGGCACTGAGATGGCTGACTGAGACTGGGCATGGTGGTACATGCCTGTAACCCCAGCTCATGGGAGTCTGAACACAGGCAGATCACTATGAGTCCGATCTACATA
>NW_004524712.1:2078485-2084760 GCF_000260255.1 Octodon degus
TTCTGAATTTTTCATAGGTATCTTCTATGAAGATCTCCTTTTGTGCTTCTGCTGTATTTTTTATTGCAAAAATGCATTGGATTTTTAAAAACTTCTTTTCTTTATCTATTGATAGTTCAAGAATTTGTACTAGTAGCTCTACTTCCATCAATATCTTTGTTATGCATGGGACAAAAGTGATGGTTTTATTACCCACTTAGCTTAGCGAATTACCAGCAGCAATATTCCAACTGAAGAGAAATCTTACGTAGTGTGGCAACTTGTGACTCCTATGGCTCCAGACATGCGAAGCTAATGCAGGGAAGGGTCACCATGAGTTCATGGCAGCATGGGCTGCTAGTGAGTTCAAGATCAGCCTAAATTAGAAAGAAAGAAACTAAGTACTCCTTCCACCTAGATAGGCCTAATTTATTGATATATTATACTATTAAATTATTTATGCCCTTTAATGCTGTTCATGTCAAAAAATGAAAGACAAAGAACAAAAATGCAAGTTTTTTATAATATTAATGTTACAGGAGAATTTGTAATGGCTCTTTTTCATAATTTCCATCTCTCTGTTCAGATTTTCTATTTGATCATTTGTGCTTATCATTTCTATTCAGTGCCTGAGAATAAACACACTCATATGTTAAATCTCTTCTTTGCTAATTGAACATCTGGATTAAGTAATCCCTGATACTTTCCCCATGGTTTTATTTCTGTAGAAAAGAATGAATGATCATATATTAGAAAAGAATAACACTTAAAACTTAAACAGTAGATAATATGTAGAAAACCAAGAATTTTTAGTGAATAAAGTAGTTGGTAGATCGAGAAGAGAAAAATGTGATGATAGGTAAATAATGGATTATGAATTAAAATGAAATTTCAACATTTTTCCACGGAATATGTTTTAGCACATTTTCCTGTCAATAAATTTGTTCTGACATTATCATTCCCTTATTGATGTACGATATTTCAGTGTATGGATGTATCATTTTGATTAAGGAATCTTAATAGTTTCATTTTTACTTTTGCTACCAACTCTGTAGTGAAGCTGTTTCTTTCCATGCTTATTTTTTATTTTAAGAAAAATAAAAAAAATTTCATAACAAAATAATGGGAGACTAGTTAATATATTGTTTATTGTTTTCTTTAAAGAAGTTACTCAGGGCCGGGGAGATGGCTCAGTAGAATAAATGCTTCCCTGGCAAGCACAAGAGCCTGAGTTCAATCCCCAGTTCTGCCAAAAAAAAAAAAAAAACACACAAAAAAAAACAAAAAGAACAAAAATTTAAGATTTCTTGAAAGTATGCAGTAATATTCAATCATATGTCCCATCTTGCTTAACTATATTTGTTATTCTGAGCACCAGATTTGATGATAAAAACTTTATTTTCAATGAACTAAGAAACTAGTAGTATAAACAAAATGTATTAGCATATATATTAAAATATTTTTGAAACATCAACTTGGGGTAATTTGAGGAAGTCTCTGAACCTCTCCCCACTTCTTATTTACCTATTTTCCATTTTTCCTCATTCGCATATGTACATATTTTGAGTTTCTCCTATAAAAGAAGTCATGAGCTATTTAAGCTTGTTTGTCTGACTTATTTCAGTGAACATCATGTTCTCAAATTTGAATCCATTTACCTATGAATTCTCCAAGTTTTTCTTTATAAAACAGTAGTACTCCATTGTGTAGAAATGCAAATGTTCTTTATCCTTTCATCAGCTGATGGACATATACAATATGTCTTTTCAAGATTTGCTATTATAAATTGTGCTGCTATTAACATGGATGGGTATGTATGCAAATAGTCAACAAATACATGAAAAAATGTTCAACATCACTGGTCATTTAAAGAAATGCAAATTAAGACTAATTTGAGATACCAATTTACCCCAGAAAGAATGGCTGTCACTCTAATGATAACAAACGATGAAGACTTCTGGCAAGATGGCAGAGGAGTAAATAGCAACAAATCAGCCTCTAGCAAGATTTGGAATCCAGATGCTGGAAAATAGCAGATTGGGAAAGGAAAGAAGGAGGGAGATGAATCTCTGGGACCCAGGAAAGATCTGAAGGGACAATTGGAGAGTACAGAGTAATGGAAGCATCGCATCATAATGCAGGAAAAAGGCAAGGGCAATTTGCAATTACTTCCCAGCTCCTGGCTCCTGGCAAAAGACAGGAAGATTGGATCTACAGAAACACAGTGAAAAGAGATGACCCAGAAGTCTTCAGGTAGAAACACACTAGTGGGTGTGCGTAGTACAACTGCTACTGAGTGACTCCAACCCAAGTGTCTGTCTTATCCCCTGGACAGAGTGCCTGGTTGAATGCCACTGTAGGGAGGAGCCAACTGTACCTGGGGCTCAGACCAGCTGTGAGTTGGCTTCATCTCAGGGCTCCCAGTATTAAATGCCCCCAGTGACTGGGTGAGTGCCAACCACAAAAGGCAGCCATGGTCAGGGAGCTGTGGCTATAAACTAAATGACTCAGGCCACAACCTCATGATCAGAAATCAGGTTCAACCTGAATTTATGTAGATTTAAAAGTCCTGAACCTACACACTGCCCTCATCCTCCTGCTGGCTTGTTGGAATTATCCGGCATGGGCTCCGATAGCCTCCCGTGTATGCCACTGAGAGAGTAGTTACACCTTGAATTGGACACTGCCACAAAACTGTAGGCCCCGGAAGACAGTCACTAGCTTCAGATCACAGAGAAACTTCTTTCTTTTTTTTTTCTTATGATCTTTGTTGTGTTCATTTGTGGTTTTTTAAAAATTGCTTTTTTCAGCTTTTGTGCGAGTCTGAACATTATTTTAAATTTTTGGTTTGTTCTGGAATTCATTTTTCCTGATTTCCTTCCCTCTTATCTTCCTTATGGTTTCCTGAGGCTTGGGTAATCTTTCCTTGTTCTTCATCCCTGCTTCTACTCCCTATTTTTTCTTTCATTACTATGTTTTCACACTTCTTCTATTTAATTTTCTTCCCTTATGGTAAAAGTGCTCTATTGAGTGAATATTTACTGTATGTAACTTTCTGATTTGTCTTAAGCTTTGTTATACACAGTGGTACTAGGTACTCAATGCCATACTAAATGGTCCAAAATGGAAAACTTTCACTCAAATCAGGAGCAAAACAAAATGTTCACTATCACCATTCCTGTTCATTATAGCTCTGGAACCACTTAGCCCGAGTGAAAAATGAAAGGAATATGGATGCAAAATGAAGAAGGAAGAAGGTAACTTATCATTATTTGCAAATGAGATGATATTTTACGTGGAAGACCCCAAATCAAAAACTCCTAGAATTAATAACCAAATTCAATAGCATAGTAGGATTCAGTGTCGTACTCAAAAATCAATAACATTCTTATATATAAATAATAAACTGAGAGAAATCAGGATAACAACTCTGACAATAGCATCAAGAAAAATGAAATACTTAGGGATTAGCACAACTAAGGAAGCAAAAAACCTCTACAGCAAAAACCACTATGTTCTGAAAAAGGAGATAGAAGAGATTATCAGAAAAATGGAAGGGCTGGTCAGATAGCTCAGTGGATCTCAGGCCTGCCATGGGATTGTGCCATGCCTGCTCCACCCCTAGGGCACAAATGAGACTGGGCATGGTAGCACACACCTGTAATGCCAGCGCTTGGGAGGCTGAAAAACAGGGGGATCACTACATGTCTGATCTGAGTAGTGAGACCCTGTAGACCCTGTACCAAATGCCGAAAGAAAAAAGAAGAAAGAAAGAAAGAAAGAAAGAAAGAAAGAAAGAAAGAAAGAAAGAAAGAAAGAAAAGAAAAGAAAAGAAAGAAAATGGAAAGACATGCCCGTTCTTGGACAGGCAGAACTAATATAGTGAAAATGGCCATCCTTGAAAAACTGATATACAAATTTAATGCAATCCTGATCAAAGTACCAATAACATACCTCACAGAGATAGAGAAAATGATCCAAAAATTCATATGGAACCAAAAGAGACCAAAGTTGTAAAAGCAATTCTGGGCAAAAAAGGCAAGAAAGGGGATATCACAATTCCTGATTTCAAGTTATACTACAAGCTATTACAATTTTTTAAAAACCAGCATGGAATTGGCAAAGAAATAGACCTAAGGATCAATGCAACAGAATGGAAGATGCAGAAACAACTCCAAGCACACTCAGCCACCTTTTATTTGACAAAGAGGCCAAACACCTTCACAAAAGAAAAATAACCTCCTTAATAAATGGTGCTGGAAAAACTGACTTTCTCCATGCTGAAAAGTGAGCCTAGATTCATATCTCTCACCATGACTAAACCAAAATCAAAATAGATAAAATATCTAAATATAAAAACCAAAACAGGGCTGGGGAGATAGCTTGGTAGCATAAGTCCCTGCCTGGCAAGTGCAAGGCCCTAAGTTTGATCCCCAGTACTGCATGCCATGCTGGTCAGAACTCCAGGTCTGCCGAGCCATCCCCCAAACTGGGACTGTAGTACCCACCTGTAATCCCACTTCTGGGAAGGCTGAGACAGGAGGATCACTATGAGTCTGAATTGCATAGTGAGAGCCTGTACTAAAAAACAAACAAACAAACAAAACCAAGAAATGCTTGTGAGATTGAGGGGGAAAGGTAACCCTTCTCTGTTGCTTATGGGGCTGTGAACTGGTGCAACTACTATAAAAATCAAAAAACTAAAACTAGAGATTCCATTTGACACAAGTGTGCCCCTTCCAGGTACCTTCCCTGAAGCTAAAAGCATCCTGCCACAGTGATATGTGCATATCCATGTTTATAGCAGCACAGTTTCTATTAGCTAAATCTTGGAAACAGACTATATGTCCACCAACAGATGAATGGATAAAAATTGTGGTATTTATATATATATTGGGGTACTTTATTCTGCCATAAAGAAGGATAAACTTGAATTATTTTCAGGTAATTGGATACACCTCATGACCATAATCTTAAGTGAAATGAACCGGACATACAAGCTTAAATATAATGTTGTTTCTCTTGGGTAAATTAGAAGAAAAATGGAGAACAGATATCAAGAAGTAGGAAGAACATGTTCACATGGGAAAGGGCATGAGGGAGGGCGGAGGGAAGATAATAGAGGGAGAAGATTGAAAACATAAGAGAATGGAAGGGAAAATGAAGACAAAGCTTTTGTAAATGGTGAGCAGAAAAGAGGTTGAAGAGGAAAGGGAAAAAGGGAGGGGGGAAGAATTAAGATTCATTTTGTGCAGGTACAGGCAGACACTGAAGCCACTGAGCTATATCCCAGGCCCTTATGTGCAGGTACAAATTCCCTATAATTAATGGGACCAGTATGAAAGACAAATATATTGTAATAAAAAATTCATTTGTTTCCGGTATCTTCTTTCTAGTTATCTGTCAAAAATAGTCAACATTATTATACTATTGTGTTTATTATTTTTTTACTTTGCCTCATCTTCTCCCCAAAATAGGATTTTGAAATCCAGATCCAAAGTATTCACCAATTCATGAATTCTTAATTCATGTCCAGAAAATTACTTGGGTTGCTTCAGCAGCACAATTTGCATCTTCTGCAATGTAATAATCAAAAATTTAACAGTTCCTTGTCTCCTTAATTTGTATTTCTGATATTATAAATGACATTAGATATTATTTCGTATGCAGTGGTAGTTTGTATTTCTTAGGTGACCTGCTTGTTTGTGTCTTTGTTTATTATTTGTGTAGTTATTTGCACTGATTTGTATGAAAGAGGTTATATTAAAGACATCAACCATTTATCTGTTTTGTTTATTGCATTTAATATACAAATGTTTTCATTCTCTGTGTCTGTTTTTGTTTGGGAGGGGCTCATTGGCTTTAATTTACCAAATATTTATTTTTGTATGTGACCAAATCTATCACTTTTATCCTGTTTTATGATTGATGTCATAAAGAAGTGTCCTTGCTATTGGATTATGTAATATTTTAAATATTGTCAATAGTGAAATTGGGATGGGAAAGCAGTTTGCAATTATACACATATTGGATCAAACTTCACCTCTACTATTAGCGAGGTGTAACCAACGTGCTTTCTAAAGAAGGCTGCAGTACTACCTCTCAAAGCACAAGCTCTACCCTTTTGCCACTCTCCTGTCCAGAAGTAAACCTTGCAACTCACTTGGAATTAGTGTGACGAGGCAGGAGTGACAATGCATGTTTTCCGTGGCTGGGACATAAAGCGTGGCATGACCTCGACCTTGTCCACTAGTACATGTGCCCTATGTGTGTGTGTGTGTGTGTGTGTGTGTGTG
>NW_004524712.1:2087726-2089764 GCF_000260255.1 Octodon degus
CCTGGGCTGGGACTGGTCCCGCAGGCACAGGGTAGCAGGAAGCTCTCCACTGTGTGTGCTTATCTTAACCAACTCCATGCTCAGGACAGAAAGAACCTAGAAACCAATTCCAGGATGAGACTCCATTACCTCATTACTTAGTAACATCATTGTCAATTATAGTGATTAAAATAATTTCAAATGCTGGGTTTATGCTCATAGTCTTGATGTAGGCTGTCCTTAATTCTCCTCATCACATTTTCACCTACTCACAGAGGCACCCACCATTTGTCTGCAACTTGAAGGACCAGACACCTCTGGATATGAACTGTGTAAACAAATTACAGCCCCTACTCAGACCATTTGGGTCAATCATGAAAATGTTAATGGCAAAGTGCTAAAGGAGACCAAGTAGAATAAAGATGTCAATAAAAAATGTTCACATTGTCACCTTAATTATTGAGCTGAATATGACAATGCTCGCAATGCCCAGGACTAAATACACAATAAAGGACTGCATGGGGGAGCCACTGCTACATGCCAGACTTCTGCCTCTGCCGGAAGCTGGCCCAGCTGCTTTGTCTCACAGAGACAGAGAGCATGCTACATTGGCATTGGCCCTGCCTACTGTTCTGCTTGAACCCAGGACCTTGCGCTTGCCAGGCAGGTGCTTGTGCTGCTGAGCTATCTCCTTAGGCAGGCTGTGCTTACTTAGGAAAAGTTGCCTACATCAGACCTTTTGAGCACCCCTTTCCCCCAGGGCAATAAGTAGCACCCACCACTATTGGCTGTTTTTATTATTATTATTTTATTGAGAAACAAATATCAATGAGACACTTTCCAAGCTGATTAATAGGACATTTTCAATACTTAATACATTGCACATTGTTATCTTCTTAGTGGTCATCCACAGCGCAAGAAGCAGCCAGGATATCCTGTCCAAATACTACTACTACAAATCCTTCCTCTCACTGAACCATATTGGCTGTTTGAAGAAAAACAAATTTTAAAAGACTCAAAAATGCCAGTTTCTAATTACAGAATTAGGCTGGGCAGATAGCTCAGCAGTCTAAAGTGCCTGCCTGGTAAGCAGAAGACCTGAGTTCGATCTCCAGTACCACATAATTACAGAATTAGCTGAAGAGATTCAGAATAGTAAAAGTAATCTTGGCCAACAAAACCAAAGCAGGAGACACCACACTTGTGAACTTCAAATTATACGACAAAGCTACTGTGATTTTTTTTTAAAGTCATGTGTTAGCATTAAAAATAGGCATTTGGATCAATGCAACTGAGTAATGCATCCAGAAACAAGTCCAGGAGTGTTCAGATATCTGAACTTTAACAAAAGGGCCAAAAGGTACACTGGAGAAAAGAGAGCCTTCTGCTTCCATATAAATTTTAGGATTTTTTTTCTTGTTCTGTGAGGTATGCTATTAGTATTTTGATTGGGATAACATTAAATCTATATATCAGTTTTAGAAGTATGTTCATTTTGACAATGATCCAGGAACAGGGATGGTCTTCCACTTTCTGTTGTCCTCTTTAATTGTTTTACAGTACTGTAGTTTTAATTGTGGAGGTGTTTCACTTTCTTAGTTAAGCAAATTCCTAAGTATTTAATTTTTCTTGGTGCTACTGTGAGGGGTATAGATTTTCTAATTTCTTTCTCAGTGAGTTCATTATTGATGGAGATGAATATTATGGATTTTGTATGTTGATTTTGTATCCTGCTATGATACTGAATTTGGTTACTAATTCTGGTGTCTTTTGGTGCAATTTTTGGGGTCTAGAAGTAGAGAATCATCTGTAAATAATGATACCTTGAGTTCTTATTTTCCTATGTGTCACCCTATTATTTCTTTATCTCATTGCTCTGGGTAATGTTTTAAGTACTATATTGAACAAGATTAATGATAAAGCATAGCTTGGTCTCTCTCTCTCTGTCTGTCTCTGTCTGTCTCTGTCTCTGTCTCTGTCTCTGTCTCTGTCTCTCTCTCTCTCTGTCTCTCTCTGTCTCTCTCTGTCTCTCTCTGTCTCTCTCTCTGTCTCTCTCTCT
>NW_004524712.1:2089864-2097852 GCF_000260255.1 Octodon degus
AAGTAGGTGCTTTAGACCACTGAGCCATCTCGCCAGCCCTGGTCTCCAGTTTTAAATTACATCTAATCCTTAGGAGCAGAGACAAGCCCTTCCTAGTGTCTGCTTTCTGAATTCTGACCCAGAATTCTGGTGGATACAGCAACTTGTTACGCAGAAAGAGTAACTGGAATACTTTTTTTTTTTTTTAGACAGGGTCTTGCTTTGTAGTTCAAGTTGGCCTTGTATTTTCTACACAGTCCAGGCTGGCCTTGAACTCATGTCAATCCTCCCTCAGAGTCCTGAGTGTGGGATTACAGGTGTGCGCCACCTTGCCTGGCAGGAAAACGGTTATATAATATTTGTCAATCTAACCAGACCTTTTTTTAGTTTTTTCACTTATTAAATTGTCTTACAATAATAGCTGCACTATAGGAAGTTGTGAAGACTATATTACATGATACCTAAAAATACTTAGCATGTGCCTGGAAGACATTAAAAGTTGAAATAATGATGGTCCCAACAAAACTTAAAAGCAAGGGAGTTTTTTGTTGTTGTTTTAATTCACTTTAAATTTGTTTTGGTTCAGTGTGAAAAGTTCTGTGAATTATTTTTTAGCCAATTATAAATTAATAGATTATTGGCCAAATTAACTGCTCCTAAAAAGATAGGTAAAGAAAAACTTGTGTAACTATGTAAATCATGGAAGAATCAAATGTACTTTTTTTTTTTTTTTTTTTTTGCAGAACCGGGGAATGAACTCAGGCCCTTGTGCTTGCCAAGGAAGCACTTTTTCTACTGAGCCATCTCCCCGGCCAAATTTACATATTAAAGGACAGACATTTGTTTCATCATCATATGGAGAAAAAGGTTCACCTCGGTCTTACTCTGTTCAGTGCCCAAGCTGAAAAGTGGAACCGGAAGGAATATCCCGCGACAAGGGAAAACAGAAAAGAACCTCCAGGATTAGGACAATGTTATTTTGACTGTAAGGAAGCTTCTAAAACAGATTCTTCTCACTCGTGAATAATTGATTTAGACACAGTGCATACTTTCATTCAAAAGGGCCAAAATAAAACTTTGTTTTTCAACCTGACCTCATTTAATTTCAGGACTCCATTCTTAACATTTAAAGAAAAAAAAAAAAAAAAAAAAAAAGAGCTGGGGGTGTGACTCAGTAACCTACCATTTGCAAGGCCTTGGATTTGGTCTCCAGGCCCGGGGGAGAAAGTCAGAGGGGAAATAGCAAGAAAAAAAATACGGGTTTTACACTCACATTAGAGAAGGACCAATCTCAACTTGCTAGTGAGACCCAACACTTGGTCTTGTTAGTTCAAATTGTAGAGCTAATCAGCCAAATAGGGGCTGCTGTGTTCTGTGGGTCTCAGACAATAAATAGCTAGCCCTGTACACCAAGGTAGGGCCGAGTATGTGGTGCAGTTAAATCCCATGGAAAATTCTGGAGCATAAACTGTACCACAGGGCCGGCCAAATAGCTCAGCAGATTAAAGCACATGCAAGCAGGTGCAGGGCCGGGGGTTCGATCCCTAGGCCTGCCATGCCAGCCCCGTCCCCCCAGGGCGCACTGAGAGGGCAATTGAGAATGGGTGTGGTGGCGTGCGCCTATAATCCCAGCTCTTGGGAGGCTGTAAACAGGTGGGTCACTAAAAGTCCAATCTAGTGGTGAGACCCTGAACAACCTGTAGAACCTTCCCTAAAATTAAAAAAAAAAAACAAAAAAAAAAAAAAACCTGAACTACATACTCAGTCCTACCTTGAGGAACAGGGCCAGCTATTTATCATCTGAGGCCCATAGAACGAAGCAGCTCCTGTTTGGCTGATTATCTCTACAATTCAAACTAACAAGACCAAGTGTTGGGTCTCACTAGAAAGGTGGGATTAGTTCTCCCCTACTTCCAGAACCCATGGACAAAAGCACTATGCTGGTAAGCCATAGGGTTAATCCTGAGAGAATCTGAACCCAAGTCCCAACCCCAAGGAAGTGAGTGCACACAAGAATATTGTCACAGAATTCTCAATGTAAATTTAGTATTATTTTGGCTCAGCAATTTGCAGTTTCATATTAGAGATAATAAATAACCAAGTATGAGACTATTCACAGCAGCAGAAACATGCGAAATCCAAACCCCCCTACCAGATGTGACCAAGATAACTTGTTCAAAGACATGGTCTAGTGTTTGAACTGGCCTCAGCTGGCCTACCCTTGTTTCTCCTATGACTGCTCATCTTTCCATTTTCAGCTGACTTTTTCATTTCCTACCATTGGTTAGGAGAGAAGAACGAAACAAAGTACAGGTTTTGGGAAGGAAGTAGAGAGGGTAGTTAAAGAAGGACCCCAAGGCCAGGGAGATGGAGAACTAGAGTCCCACAGGGAGGTTGCAATAGTTGTTATGTTTACAGCAAATGAGCTCTGTCTTTTTGTTAAAATCCAGAAAGTTGATGTCCTCGCAGTTGGTCATACATGACAGTTTCGAACGATAGTACATACTTCGACCTGAGGAGGTGAAAGAGAAGAGACACAATTGTAATGACTCCCATTTCCTCTTATCATATTCCTGACAATAACCCATCTTTGCATCCTCTACTCTTTTTCTAGGCCTAAATAAGGTGTAAAGCTGAGTCTGCTCTTTGCTGACCCAGAGAGTGGATTTTCTTCCCTAATTTACCAAGGACATTAGCATCTCCTTGGCCAAATATCATCTTCAGGAAAAATCCACCTTTTTCATCCCTTCTGCATGACCACCCATCTTCATCCACCTGACTTAGCTCTCATTCTGAGGGCAAGAAACAAATGGACAAGAAACACAGTGGCTTCTAAGGGGAACAGGTGGTTATTTCCCTATTATTTTCTATGTCCTATTACCTTTGCTTGTGAGTATATAAATGTTCTCTGTAGCACAGGATTGTTTGTAATTCAGGAAACAGATATCCATGACTCCATAGCAATGTCCAAGATGATAATTTTTACATTTATAGCATAGTCTTGCAGAATCTGCCATATACAGAAAGAGGTACTCAGAACATGCAGTCTAGAGGAGGTTCTCTTGAACTAGGGGCTTTCTGCAGATTATCTTTGCTTACTAGCTCCTAACCTTTCTATATTAGAGCTCCTTTGGCAATCTTCTGAGAGAAAAATCTATGCAGACATACCCTAAATGTTGTACATTATTTTAAGAAGTGTAGGTTCCTGTAAAGTTTATCCACAGCCCTCAAGAAATAAATCCATTATCCTAGCCTGATGATTTTGTCCAGGAAGGGGAAAAAGGAAGCAAAGAAAGGGATTTTAGCTTCCTTACTCCAAGAAATAGACATGTCTGGGAGAAGGTAAGCTCCAAAGTCTGTACTAAGATGGATTATAGCCCTGTCTGAAGATCTTATTCCTAAACATGTTACAAATGACCTGTCTAAGGACTTTAAACTAACAGTCATACCTCTGAAAGCACCTTGTGCACCTGTAAAGAGAAGGGGGGAAATATCCTTTGTCACAGTTCACAGACTTCTGCATAGTTGTAAAACCTAAGTTTTAAAATTTCTTCTCTAGCATCTGCCCATCTCAATGAACGTTAGTGGCCTTGAAGCCCCAGAACTTACCCCAGTTCCAGCTGAACAGAAAGACCATGCCTAGCGAAAACAGGAGCATCATCCTGGAACTCTTGTCACGTGCAACCTCCTCTAGCAGGAACCTCTTGTTCTCCTGTGATTTTCCATAGAGCTATTCAACTAAATCAGATCATCAGAAAATTCCAGGGACAGGTAGTACCTCCATGTTCCCATACTAAACCTCCGTATCTGATTCTCTCACAGCAGTCCAAAAATAGTGCTCACTCTGATTTTGCCTAAATCCTCAAAAGAAAGTAAAATTGTGATGTTTATGATTTACCAAGCCTGCTCCTACTTCAGTGTTGCAGATCTTAATAAATCTGGAAGATATGCTGGGGCTGGGGAGATAGCTTGGTGCTCTAAGCACCTGCCTGGCAAGCACAAGGACCGGGGTTTGATCCCCAGTACCATGTGCCGTGCTGGCCCCATGCTGAGCTGGCCACTGAAACCCAGCACTGGGGCAGCTGAGATAGGAGGAGGATCACTATGAGTCTGAGCTGTGTAGTGAGACTCTGTACCAAATGAATAAATAAAAGATTACATAAATAAATAAATATCTGGAAGACATTATTTATAGTTCCCTGTCCCCCTTTCTGAAAGAGACATCTCACCCATGCTACCTATTAACTCCTCACTTAGGTTCATTTTTCTCCATTTCCACGGCCATTACCATAATCTAATCCTTTAGTCTCTTGCCTGGATCAAGGAGTAGAGTGCTTTTGCTTCTTTTTTTTTTTTAATTCTCATTTCTGTTCTTGTTCCTTACAATTATTTCTCCATGAAAAGCCAGAAAATCCTTTCGAAGCCACAGATGCTGCATCAACGCTCATTCACAGTTCTGGAAAGAAAGCTCAAAGCTGGTAGAGTTGCCAAAGCCGTTCCCAGTCCGAACAGCTGCCAGACGCCCCTTGCCCTCTCCTGCCCAGTCCTCGCTCGCCCAAGTCCCTGCTCCAATATCACCCTCTCAGTCCAAGTGTCACGTTGTCAGCCGTCTCTAAAAGATGGCAACCTCTGCTCTCCACCCTGCACCCTGTTGTGTTTTGACAGCAATTCTCACTCCCTAGTCTTCTGTATTTATTTGTTCCCTCTTTGACTTCTCTACTAGAACAAAACGTTTTATTGTATTTACCTGTCATATCCAGCTACAGGATGGGGCCCTAGAAACACCTGTTTGAAAGATAATGACAGCCTTCTCACACCCACTCTTGCATCCTTCCAGTGCATTCTCCTCAGGATGACCAGGCTGATTAGATAAGGTTTTGTTCGAAGTGTGATATGGACGCACAAGTAAGATCCTTTCTGTGTTCAGGCCAGGATCCCAACATAGTAAGTGGCAAGTGGTTCTACACTTCAAAATGAAATGTGCTACTTGTGAAGAGCTATAAAGAAATAGGTGAAAACCAGTTTTATTATCCTGGCCTCTTTGTCCAATTGGATGGTAAAAATAAATAGTGGGTGGCTTGATTACTTTTCTCTCATTGCTGGGACAAAATACCCAACACCCAAAATTAAGGAAGGAAAGATTCACTTAGCTCACAGTCGTGGGGGTTTCAGTCCATACTCGGCTGGCTCCAAGGCAGGCTGGTACATGGCAGAGGGTGGCAGTTCATGGTGGTGCAAAACAGCAAGAACAAAAGGGAGGAGTAGCGGCAACAACAATAGAGAGTGAGTCTGTCTCTCTTACGTTGCACTCAGGCTATCTGCCCCAGGCTGGGTGTAGCACTCACACCCATAATCCCAGCACTGGATCATGGATTAATCACAAACAATAGGAGTCTACCTTATAACTACATGAGGCTTTGGGGGATACCTAGACAAAAACCATAACAGTGGGGGGGGGGAGAAACATTTTTTTACCTTAAGCTGGAGAGTGTCTTCTATGCTTAAAATATAGAACTACATTGCTTAGGCAAGCACATGAGGCCAGAGTTCAATCCCTGGCACTACATGCAGCACCAGCCCCACTGCTTGGGCATGCTGAGCTGATGATGGAGTCTGGGTATGGTGGTGTGTGACTTTAATCCCAGCACTAGGGAGGCAGAAAACAGGAGGATCACTGCAAGTCCAAACTGCATAGTGAGACCCTGCACACACAAACAAACAAAAAAGGTAAAATGTAGAACTATAAAAAAAGTCACTGCTTTGCTACATTTAAAAAAAAAAAAACCAGCTTCTACATCAGAGGGGAAAACCAGCCACTAATACATAAGCAAAGTCCAAATAATTAATAAATAAACAAACCGATTTTTGAAATTTGCAAAAAATGTCACAGACTAAGAGCTAATTTCCTCACTACACAAAGCAATTCCAGAAATACAGTTTTAAAAGAATAACAATTTCACAGAGAGCAAATTGGTCAAGCAACGGCTGTGACTCATCCAGATGGCTGACACTGACAAAAGATCTACAAGCTGCTCTGCATGGTTTCAGGGTAGATCCTGAGGGGATTTGACTGACCTTGTCAGATTTAGTTATATAGGTCTTGTTTTAATTTGGTCTTAACCATCCAGCAGAAAAGTATAACCACAAGGTATCAAAAGTAAATCCATATTAATATGCTGAACTGTCAAAAATTCAAGTCAACAACTTCTGACAATTACCAGCTCTGCTGATAACCCACAACTATTATGGACTATTGGATGATATATTGGAATATTTTGCTGAATTAATGTACCTACAATATTTGAACTGGCATCAAGTATGAAAAGGTCCTTTAAAGACTTCTCCAAATACAGCTTCTCTAACAGCAATGGAACACCCATCTCTGACAAAACAAAACAAAAAAGGGGGATATAAATGAAGGACTACTTTGTAGTGAAAAATAATATGCATGTACAAAATCATTAGGATAGATATACAGCTACTTTCTCTTAGTTCAATGAGAAGAAGATTTGTACTAATCTTATTTAGACAAGAGATGATGTCTGCATCTTGTACTGTGAATAATTACTATGAAGACAATAATATGCAATGCGTTAATTGTAACTGTCCTACTAACCTGTTTTGAAACTATCTCATTGCTATGTTTTCTCATTAAATTTAATAAAAAATTAAAAATATACATTAATAACAACTCAAAAGGGAGATAGAAAGTAAACAATAACATAATTCATAGAAAAGGAAATTTAAAAGTTGCATAAATATGTGAAATGGGATGTCTTAACCTTTATTCGAGTCATGTCATTAAAACTAAATTCAGATACTATGTTTACTTATGAGATTAACAGTAATCTGAATTTATGCCTTCATAGCAATATAAGTATACTGTATTCACCGCTTTGGAGTAAAGCAAACGCTGTCTCACACATTGCCAATGAGAATGTATGTCAACCTATCAGAAGGAAAATTAGACAATATTTTTCAAAATTATACATTCAACAATATTGATCTAGCAGCTCTATGGAGTTATTCTTACACATTTTGTCTTGTTTCTAGTTTTATTTTCAGGAAATAAATAACAGTGTAAATAGGTGAAAGAACCTTATAAATCCTTTTTAACAATTCCATTTAAAAACAACACTATCAATTTTTATTCAATTTTGCATTTGCAACTATATTTCCTTTGTTTTATAGGGTGTCAAGACACAAAATTGAATAGACTGAAAATGACTCAATATATATTATATAATGTATAATAGAATGCTTCATGTGTATGAATTACCATATACCTTACATAAGTAGAATAAAATCAGCATGAAACAAAATTAGAAGAGCCTATAATCAATCCATCACTACTTATGTACATATCAGTCTCAGAATAACTCTACCACTGAGGTAGGAAGGCAGGGCAAGCCCCCGATGGCTGGAGGAGTTCATTACAAGATCCCAGGACACATGCGCAGAATAATTCTCAGGACCCCATATGTGGACTTCTCATGAGAACCCACAATATGTGTAATGAATTGTTATAAATGAGACATCATTAAAAGCTTACTATCCTGATTTTCCTCCTTGTAGTCAGTCTTGTGCCTCAAGATGTGCTTTTATGTTATACTTGTTTTTTATTTTAGATTTTATTTTTCCTCTCCTTTACTCAGCTCAAGCTTGCTCTGCAGAGCCAGTTTCTCTCTTCCCCTTTATTTGTATTTGTTCATATCTCTTTGCATTTTTCTACCTCAACTAAATGTAAAACTTTGCTATTGTATGTGCATATCTTTTTTTAAATTTTCCATTAAATGATTATATTTTGCATTAGTTTTGTATTTCTTTTTTTTTTCAAAATTTTATTGATAAACAGCAATGAGACAGTTTCTAATTAAATCGGAAGTACGGTTTCAACAAATAACACACTGCATATACTCTTCTTAGTGGTTAATTGCTGTACAAGATGCAGACTTCAGATCCTATTTACAAACACCATTAGAACAAATCATTCTATTCATTAAGAGAAT
>NW_004524712.1:2106595-2110031 GCF_000260255.1 Octodon degus
TCTCTCTCTCTCTCTCTCTCTCTCTCTCTCTCTCTCTCTCTCTCTCTCTTGTTTTGCAGAACCAGGGATTCATCTCAGGCCCTTGTGCTTGCTAGGCAAGCACTTATTCTGCTGGGCTATCTCCCTGGGCCCCCTTGCTCTTGATTTTAGAAAGAAAGCCTTTATTTTTTCCCCATTTAATATGATCTTGGTGATTGGTTTGTCATGAATGACTTTTATCAGATTTATGTGAGTTCCTTCCATGCCTATTTTATTCAGAATTTTTTAAAAATGACTGTTGGATTTTTCAAAGGGCTTGTGTGTCAATTTAAATCACAAGTGATCATATAATGTGTATTCTTATTTCTGTTTATATTATGTGTTTCCTATGTTGAACTATCCTTGCATACCTTGGATACAGCCTACTTGGTCATAACGTATAATCTTTCTGATAATTTGTCACAACTTTTTTGCCAATGTTGTTGATGATTTTCCCATCTATGTTCATTGGATAGAATGATTTTTCCATCTATGTTCACTGGATAGATTGGTCAATAACCCTCTTTATTTGCTTGGATTCATGTCTGGTTTAGGAATCAGAGTAATAGCTTCCAGACACAACTTTTGGAGTGCTTCTTCCCTTTCAATTTCATTAAAGAATTGGAGCAGGCTGTGCCTCCGACTGCTCCTCGTCGGCTTCTTCAGCGTCTTCCTCCTCCTCAACCACCTTCCCGTCCGCGGGGCCCCGAGACCCTGGTGTATGCCCCATCTTTGACCCTGCTAGAGACGTGTCCACCCCGGCTCGGCGGCGCCTCATGAGGGACTTCAAGAAGGTGCAGGAAGATCCCCTGGCTGGAGTCAGTGGGGCTCCATCTGAGAACAACATCACGGTGTGGAACGTGGTTATTTTCAGGCCTGAAGGGACCCCATTTGAGGATGGAACATTTAAATTTACAATAGAATTCACTAAAGAATATCCAAATAAACCACCTACAGTTAGATTTATCTCTAAGATGTTTCATCCAAATGTCTATGCAGGTGGTAGTATATGTCTGGATATACTTCAGAACCGTTGGAGTCCAACTTATGATGTGTCTTCCATCTTCCATACAGTCTCTACTGGATGAACCCAATCCCAATAGTCCAGCAAACAGCCAGGCTGCTCAGCTGTCCCAGGAGAATAAGAGGGAATATGAAGAGGGCGTTTCTACAGTTGCAGAACAGGGCTGGTGTGACTGTTGACCTCAGGTCGAACAAAAGAAGAGGCTGGCTATAAGCAAATATGAATTGATGTGTTTATCACCTTCTTATTCAAGGTGATATTATATTTACTTTATTAAAAGCTGTTTCCATCTTCCCTTGCCAAGTTTTTCCTAGCCCTTCTAATTTCTTGTTAAACATCAAAAAACACCCTCTGAAATCAAATGTACTATACCTAGGTTACTTGCAAAAGTTACTAATGCTTAATATTTTTTGTTGTAGCTCATCTCCAGCTTTCAGGCAGGTATTTGTGTTACTATACACTAGATTTTTAAGATGAATGTTATACAGTGGTTCTTATGCATACTTTGATGACCAGGATGTTACTTTTAACAAAATAATTTGCTGAAGTATTTTGTCCTGGCCAATCTTTCCCTTGTGTGGCAATTATAAGGGAATGTGTGGTCTGTAGAAAAACAAATTGATATAAAAAGCCATTTTAAGAAGGAAATGGAGTCTTAAAAATTTCTATAATACTAATTCTCAAGCAATTCAAATGATAAGATGGTATTTATTGGTAGGAAAGGAGAATGTTAAAGGGCCCTGCAAAGGGACTACACCAATGCAGTAAGTGACAAATCTAGTAAGTGACAAATCCACTCCTTGTAAGGTTTTGAGAGGAAACACCTGCTAAGTTTCAGAATACTGGTTTTCTGGTTTTTTTTTTATTTTTGAAGAGGTATGGGAGCAAGGAATGGAAACTATCATCAGTTTTTGAGCAAAGGAAAGTTGAAGATCTTTTCATTCATTGAAGTGTTGCCCTAGATGAACTTACAATCCTTTATTATTTTTAATTAAAGAAGGGAGCATATCTGGCAAATTTGTTTTTCATTCAAATCCTGAGTTACTGCTGCATGCTTTACATGTTACAAGAACCTTTACAATCTTTCTTTGATATTTATACTTCTAGCTATACAGTCTCAGACAAATTCCTTTGTTGCCTCTATGCCTTTATCACTCTTTCAACTTTGCACAAGTAACCCAAGTAAAAAATGTACATTTTTCAAAACCTGTAAATTAAAATAACCTTAAAATAAAAAAAAAAAGAATTTGAGCAGTACTGGCAGTATGTCTTTGATGAAGGTCTTGTAGAATTCACCACTTAATCCATTGGATCCTAGACTTTTCTTAGGTTTTAAATTACTACTTCAGTTTCATTTCTTATTATTACATTATTCAAAGTATTGTATCATTTTGTTTCAGTTTTGGTAAATCGTATAAACCTAGCAATCTCTTTCTTCTGGGATCTCCAGTTTTGGGGGGTACAAGTTCTCAAAGTAGTTATTATTAATCTTTTGAAAAAAAAATCTTTTGGATTTCAGTAGTGTCTACTTTTTCATTTCTAATTGCCTATTTGGATGTTATTTCCTTTTTTGCCTATAAGATTGCCTACCAGGTTGTCTATTTTGTTTGTTCTTTTGAAGAACCGGCTATTCAATTTATTGATTTTTTTGTATTGCTATTTTTGTGTCACTTTCACTAATTTCCACACTTATCATTATAATTTTCCCTCTTTATACTAGCTTACAATTTGGATTGTTCTTGTTTTTATAGCACTATGAAGTACATCATTGGATTATTTGTTAGACATACTCTGTTCTTGTGATTTGGGCATTCACAACTATAAACTTGCCTCAGAGGACTGCTTTCATTATGGCCCTTAAATTCTGAGTTGTAGTACTTCTAGAAGCTGTGCAATTTTTGGTTTGATTTCTTTGGTAATCTATTCACTGTTCAAGATGATATTGTTTAATTTTCACAAATTTGCATAATTTCGGTTGTTCTTTTGCCATTGACTTTCACTGCACTATGATCTGATAATATGTATGAGGTAATTTTTCATTCTTTTGTGTTTAGTAAGCATGGTTTATGGGCTAGCATGTGGTCTATTTTGGTTTTTTTTCACTTTATTTATTTTTTGTGTGTTATGTTTATTTTTTTACATCAGTTATTTTTATTTTAAAGAAAAAAATAAAAACAATGGTACAAATCTCAAAACAAGATTTTAAGAGAGTAACAATGGTCAGTACATTGTGTATTGTTGCTGCCAAAGTAGTTTCTCATATTACAAGATATAGGCAAGAAATAATAAATAAACAACATAGGTACAAACCTCTGTTTTTTTTAAGTCAACAGAAAATGGAAATATACTTTTTAAAGTTTCTAATACTAGGAGAAGATATCATGCAATGTCTTT
>NW_004524712.1:2111766-2113867 GCF_000260255.1 Octodon degus
GGGCCTGCGCTCTGGGTCTATTCAGGATCCCGCGACCTGGGTCATCTCACTCACTCACTGGGCCTGTGCTCTGGGTCTATTCAGGATCCCGCAGCCCTGGTCGTCTCCCATGTGGTCTATTTTGGAGAAAGTCCCATGTTCTGCCCAGAAGAATGTGTGCTCTATTATTTTTAAGTGGAACACTATAGATATCTGTTAAGTCCATTTCTTCAAAGGTTTAGTTGAACTCTGACCTTTCTTTTGTGCATATGTGTAGGCATATGTCCAGCTGATCTATCCATTTGTGACACTGAAATGTTGTTGTCCCCCATTATAATTGTATTGATGCTTTTTCTTTCCTATTCACAGTTCTTCTTTTTTTTTATTCATTAGTATATTTCAGCAGTATGTAATGATTACATTCTTCATGGAAATTTGTCCATATACACAACAAATCATAATTCTTTTTACAAATCCCTATTCCCTCTGCCCTCTAATTGTGTTGATATTTATCTCATTTTTAAAAGTCTAATGGCTGGAGAGATAGTTCAGTAGAATAAGCACTTGCCTGGCAAGCGCAAGGGCCTGAGTTCAATCCCCGGTTCTGCAAAATAATAATGACAATAATAATAATACAAAAAATCCAAAAAAGTCTAGTCATGTTTGTTTTATGAAGCTGGGTATTTTAGTGTTCAGTGCATAGATGTTTTTAGTTATTGATTCCTGTTGAATTGTTCTCTTGATTAATATTCAGCGACCCTCTTTGCCTCTTTTGATCAGTTAGGGAGAGAAAATAGCAGAGTAGAGTACAGCAGCATATCATACCTCTCCAGGACCTGTAATGCAGACACGTGGAAAACAATACAGCAAAGAGAAAAAGGAAAAGAGTGCCAGGAATCAAGAAAGAGCTGGCAGGAAAGCTAGAGTCCACAGAGAAAATGAAGACAGTGCAGAGAAAAGAATGAGCCATCTGTAATGCCGGATCCCAGGCCTGTTGGGCCTGTCTTCACAAACATAACATAACCCCAGATGGGGTTGTCAGCCCCAGGGACAGGCAGCTCTGGCTCCATATAAAAACCAGTTAGTGGAAACTCCACATACAGTGGGAGATTTCTCTCTGAAAATGACTCTTTTCTTGTGACAGACTAGAGTTGGATAAGATATCCATTATATCCATTATGTTTGGGAATTATGTTATCAGAAGCCATTTTTTAAAGGAGTCAGTTGTTAATACTGAGTGACTATGGGAATCAGAAATCAGAGAACAATTGCATTTCAGGGTTTCTGGGGTCACAGAAAGCAGAAGTGACTATGTGCAAGAGCCCACAAGAGACAGTCACATAAATGGGTCCAGAAGTCATGAAAATGATGAAAGTGACACAGGCTAATGCTAGGCCCCATGAGAAATTTAAGCAGTGTTGATATCAGTCCAAGAAGGTCATGGTGGCCCTGCCCTCTTGAGAAGTCAGACCAGTCACATATGGCTTTCTAAGGGGCCTGAATCTGAAAGTGCTGGCACTTCGTCCAGTGGACAGCATGACTCTGACTCTGTGCCTATGTCTGGCACAGCTGGGTGGCCTGTTTGCAGAACCAATCTGTCAACATGATCGAGAATACTGTTTGACTCAGCTGACTACCACATCCTGGGTGTATGAACACAGGGGCCTCTGGAGCAGGAACCTCAGCAGCTCATGGGTTATAAAGCCAGGTAGAGATTGCAGCAACTAGGGGTACCCAGGGGAGCACAGACACTAAAGTCACTGGATTTCCTACAGCCCTAAGGCAGAAACCACACCATTGACAGACCCCACACAACAGGAAAGAGGGGGAAACACTCAGTCAAGTGGGTTTGTGCATGCATGTGCACACACACACACACACACACACACACACACACACACACACACGTTATGAAAGTGTATGTGGGAAAAAAAGGGCCCTGGTTGTGACTCACTATCCTTCCCAATACCTGAGGTTCCAATTCTACAGTCCTTGGGATAAAAACCACGTACCCAAACACACAGAGGAATTTTGGTGGAAATTTTTGTTTTTGTATTGGTCAGGGTCTTACTTAGAGGAACAGATATAATATAAGGAACAGATATTAACACAAGATTTACAA
>NW_004524712.1:2114697-2115242 GCF_000260255.1 Octodon degus
CTGTCTCCTTCTCCTTAGCACTGGGATTCTAGGCGTGCGCCACTACGCCTCATTTTGGTGGCCACATCAGCACTGGGCCAGCACTGCATGTGTTTCCAAGTCCTTGCACTTACCAGGCCTAGACTGCTGAGCTGTCTACCCAACCCTGAGTTTTCTATTGTTAATGATGATATAGTTGCGTTTAGTAGACGCTTACTCTATGTCAGTGTTTGCTTTGTCTTTGTGTCTATGCTATTATTGAAGATTGCTTTATAAATTAAGGTATTTTCAGTAAATAATGATTACAATTATTATAAGGATTTGGTACATGTACATAATTCTTACTTCTTTATCCTCTTTTATTTCCATTCCCCCAACCTCTCCTTCCTCACTGCTTCTTCCAACTCATTTCTCTTTCTGCTTACAAAAGCTCTATTTCCATAATTTTCCTTTTAACTATTTTATTTTTCACCTGATTGCCCTCCCCTTCCTCCTTTTCCCTCCATCTTTTATTTCCTGACCATTTGAAAGAGAACTCCCTACGTCCCTATTTATTGAAAGAAAAA
>NW_004524712.1:2127794-2144546 GCF_000260255.1 Octodon degus
AATAGAATGATTTGTTCTAATGGTGTTTGTAAATAGGATCTCAAGTCCGCATCTTGTACAGCAATTAACCACTAAGAAGAATATATGCAGTGTGTTATTTTTTGAATCTGTACTTCCAATTTGATTTGAAACTGTCTCTTTGCTATCTGTTTATCAATAAAATTTTGAAAAAAAAATCCTTTTTGTTACTTACCAGACTACTGGATATTTCTTTCCTAATCCTAATGGTGGCATAGTTGTTGCTACTTATTTATTTTTGCACTATGCTAGTGTCAAGAATGTCAATTATGTCTTTGTGTTATCAACATTACTGCAATATATTTTTTCTCTTCTCCATGTAGTATTTGGGATTAAATCCCCAAAAGAAAATTGATGTAGAATTCAGGACCAGGTCAAATGGAAAGCAACAGCACCAAAGAACTTTTTTTTTTTTTTTTTTTTTTTTTTTTTTTTTTTTTTTGCTGTACCAGGGATTGAACTCAGGACCTTGTGTTTGCCAGGTAAAAGTTTATTCTCCTGAGCTACCTCCCGGACCTGCCAAAGAACTTTTAGAAGATAGTTTATTACACTAGCAGGTTAGGGAAACAAGAAGTTCAAGTCACCAGCCCCATTCTGAGGTTACTAATTGCTTATACAAGTTTTCAGGAGGAAATACAAAAGACAGATGATTCAACATTCTATAGTTGGTTACACATGTCTTTGTCTTTAATTGCTAGGCATAATTTCCATTTACAGAAACATAAGATTACTATTGTATAATTTGGAGAAAAGAATCAATTATTGCTATCCCCACTAGAATGGGCAGTGTTACAGGGCCACACTTCTGACATGACTGGTTGGTGTGGGACGCTGAGTAAGCAGAGAAGTCATGAGCCAGAAAAGCAAGTGTGTAGAGGCCATTTTAGCACTGTTAAACATTTGGTGGGCCCCATAAGAGCAAATAAAGAAACTTCCTGGAGGGGGGACACTGGGAGACTAAAGTAATAGGCCACACATCCGTGCAATCATCAGATATATTTTGCCCTTGGAAGAAACTAGGAAGCAAGAGGTGTTTCCCCACACCATTGTGGGAGAGAACTGAGGCAAGCAGTCAGAGGCACTTGTGGAATTGCATTAGGAGTCATTCCAGGTTGGGCCTGAACTCAGTAGGAAAGAATTTTCTGGGGTTCATGGGGCCAACAGATATTGCCTAACTATGGATTTTCAGCTTGGAGGACCTGAAGGGTGCCATTGAGCAGGTGCAGAAAATCAGGAGTTAGAGGTCATGTGTGATTTGCAACAGTTTCAGGAGCCAATGGGAACAGTGGAGGTCTCAGGAAAGGGACTCTAATAGTGGATGGGGGTGCCAGGGGTACCCAGACTTTGATTTTAAAATAAGGCATAGATCTTGCCCCCATTCATCTACCTGAACTCTTACTCAGCAGGGACCTGATGTCCAGTCTCGAAGGGACTGACCTGGAGTAAGGTACTGTAAGGGGTTGCAAGTGCCCCATCAACAGGTTGGACCCAAGAGGACCTGAGTTAGAGGGATGTCTTAGCCCACCGCATCCTATGACAGTCTCATCTCAGACAGAAAGTAGATGAGAAAGGGGATCTACAATGTTTCTGTATCTGTAACCAGTCTAGACAGACATACTTGTTATTGGAGTGATATTCTCATTCCCAACCTAATCCTCCACATTCTGATGTATGAAGATAGTTTTTCCAATTTAGAAGCTCAGCCTGAGTTGGGCAAACATCAAGCAAAGGCTCACTTTAGGCTGAGAGGGCTCCGTCTAGTCTGATTTAGGGTAACAACATGACTAAAACTGCAAAATTGAATTTGAAACTTCCAAAGTGCTGTCTTGCCCTGTGTTCCCAGTATCTTTAGGCATATTATCCACAGAAAAATCATTGTAAACAATTAAGAGAACATGGATCCAGTAGGATAGAAAATAACAAAAACAACTTTTTCCAGAACTTACCAGTCCTTTGGGGACACAGTCCAAAGTTTAACAGCAAATATCAAAACCAATGGGAGGAGAAAGGCTAAGAATACCAAGAATAGCAGTTCATAGGGACCACAGATATCCAGTGTATGATGTCCTTTCAATCCTCAGCAGCGCATTGACTCATCAGCTTCCAGGCTTTGAGTGTGCTGTCTCTTCCGAGAAGTCTTCAGAGGAGCCAACTCATCAGGGTAGGCCTTCCAGCAGTCATCAGGGTGGGCTTTCTTGACTCTGGAGTGATAGATCTGGGGATGGGTCTCTGCTTCTTTCACTGCAGCATTTGTGCTCGAAATTATCAAATATGGGTCCCTTCACCTAGGAGATAATAGGTCCTTTTTCCAGTCTTTAACCCAAACTATGTCATCTGAGTTATGTATATGGGCATGTGTCAGTAGGAATGGATGCCCTCTCAACTGTACTTTTATGTACCTGGGAGAATGTTTTTCCTAGCTGAATAAGCTATTCCTGTAGGGTGATATTTACGAACTGATGTAGGTCTCCCAGAGGTCATTTGTTAAAGGTGGAACCTCCCTAAAAACTTCAAAAGGGGTGAAGTTTAAGAGAGTAGCAAATCTATCTATGTTGCCTGAATCTCTTGATAATATTTGGTCAGTATTATCTCTAAATAGTTCTTTAGCCAGCTTCTGGGTCAGCTATGCCACAAGTGAAGGTCCACTGTTACTACCTATAGTCAGGGGTAGCTCACAGCTTGGAGATTTCTCTTAATGACACTCTGCATACTGTAGAGGCCTTTTCGGTCCCAGTGGGGAATGTCTCTGTCCATTCGGAAATAAGTACAAATAAGGACCAACAAGTATTTGTATCCCTAACATGGCTTCACTTCAGTGAAATCTATTTGGAAGTCCTCAACAGGAGAAAGTCCTGCATGCTGAATTCCAGGTGGTGGTCGTGGACCCAGTGAGGCCTCAGTGTTTGCACAGGTCTGGTGTCTTTGGCTGACAGCTGCATCAATTGATGTTAGTTTGGGGATGTAATAATAGTGGCTCAGAAGCTGGGTCATAGCAATCTTACCTCCATGGAGATGTCATGATGATATTTTACCCATGAGTAAGCTAAGGCTTTTGGTATGATCATTCCATCATCTGGCAAGGCCTAGACCCATTCACATTTACAGTTGATCCTTCCTGTTGTGCCAATGTTATTTTCTCTTCTGTATAATGGAGGGGGTCTTGGCCCAGGCTGAGAACTGTCCTTGGTGGGATCTCATGTTGTGCTTCTACGTTTTGAACTAAATCATTATCTTTCTACATTCAGCCTTGTGCAGCCAGCTTAGCAACCTCATCTGCTTCCTGGTTGCCAAGGATGATGGTGTCTGTTACCTGACTTTTTGATACCTGCTGCAATGTATGACAGCCACCATTTGGGGCTTCCATATATCAGTCAGAAGCTAAAAGATTTCATCTTTGTTTTCAATTTGTTTCCTTCTGCTATCAAAAGGCCATGCTCCTTGCATAGCATTCTGTTAACATGAATTGTAACAAAGGCATATCTAGATCTGTATATGTGTTTACCTTTTTGTTTTTTGCCCAACTGAGGGCATGAATAAGTGCCCAGAGTTCAGCTCACTGAGTGGACCAATTTGGAGGCAAGAGGCCCTGCTAGGAGGACTTGCTCAGTGGTGACAACAACAGAGCCAACCTTACATTGCCCATTTTTAACAGAGCTGCTCCCTTCCATGAATAAAGTATAATTCGCATCTGTTATCGACTCCATCTTGAGATCAGTCCTACTAGCATAGAGCTTGTCTGTTGGCATAAAGACAGTCCTGATCTGGCTGTCTGAGTTCTGTGGGGAAACAGGTGGCAGGGTTGAGAGCATTAATTGGCTGGAGAGTGAGCTGGGGATTTCCAATAAGCAGTTCCCTGATACTGAGTGGTGTGGATGCTGTTGAGGAGCTCAAGGACAGCGTGAACTACCTGAGTGGTCAGGTTCTGTTCCAAAGTCAATTTGTCTGGCTCCTTAACTAACACAATGAGAGAGGCAAGTGCTCATAAACACAGAGGTCATCCTTTTGGCTGTCTTTGTTCAAGTTAGGCAGTTAGGCAACTGGCCTTTCCCAGGGTCCCACTGTTTGGGTTAGGACTCTGAAGCAGTATGTTGCTTTTCATTAGATAGAAATTAATAAGAATAAAAATAGAAAGTTTTCTACTAAAGTTTACACCTGTATGTAAACTTCTAGTCCATTTTTAGTTACTATAAGGAAATACACAAAGGTAGGTACTTCAGAACGAGAAGAGGTTTTGGAGGTTCAAAGTCAAAATAAAGTGGAACTGGCCCTGGTGAGGCCCCTTTGTTGAATCACATCATGGCAAATGGAATCATGGTGGGAACAAAAGCCAAAGCCATCTTATGGCAAGGCAGAAAGCCAGAGCAGGAGGAGCCTCCTTATAACACCCTGTTCTCTCAAGAATTAACCAAGGGTCCTTAATCCCTTCTGAGACCCATCTTCAATGACTTATGACCTTCCACTAGGACCCACCTTTTAAGGGTTCCAAGGCCTCTTAATACCACCTCATAGGGAACCAAGTGCTGTAGTTTAGACCTAAAATCTCCCCAAAGCTTCATGTATTTGGAAGGTGGTTGGATCATGGGGATCCGATGACAGAGACTTCACCCATTGTTCCGTTAGGGCTGGGATCTGGTTGGGAGAGGTAGGTCACTGAAGACGCAACTCAAAAGAGTTATTGTTGTCCCCGGCTCCTCTGTTTCTCCTCTCCATTAGCTGGCCACTGTGACCTTTCTACAATTCTACACCACCATTTTTGCCTTCAAGCCAGCCAACTGTGGACTGAAGACTGCATCTCCTTGGCAATTGTGAGCCGCACCTCTCCCCTTTTAAGTTGTGTCATTGGGTATTTCATCCCAGGGTCAGGAAAGAAGACAGAGACACCAAGCTTCCAGCACCTGTCGAAACACATCCTAACAATTGTACCTCATAAAACTAAGAGCCCAGTAGATTCTGCATTAGTAAACTTTGCTCAAGAAGAAAAGAAGGTGCCAACATATCCATGAAGTCAGTCCCTGAACAGATCCGAAAAAAGGGGCTTTTGCAATTTTGCATTATCTACTGTGACTTTTCATCTGAAGCATTATATTCCCAGCAATCTACTAAATGAAGTCTGAATTTTAGTGTCACTCTTTAGGCATGTACCCTCGCTTTGCCCCTCGCTAGGTTCTTCATCATTCTGTTGTAAGGCCTTGCTGAGACAATCCGTGTAGAAACAGATGTCCTTGAGCATGGCAGGTAGCCAGCACTGAACAGTGTCACTGTTCTTTTGCCTTCATTTCTGTCCTCACCAGCAACTGTAGGCAGAAGGGACTGGAAATACTTATATGTATATATCCACTGATTTCTCTGGGTCCCACAGCTAGCACCCCTCTGTTAGATTTTTTAAAGGGTCATTATTTCTCACCCTTATCTCCATTTCCACTCTGCAAATCAGATGCTTCCCCCAATGAAGCCAGGAGCCTGACAAGCCTAGAGGCCTTTTCCCCAAAACCAAGAGTGTCAGAAGCACAAAGCGTGCAGATTGCTCATCTGTGTAATCAGCAAGATCTCTGTCGCCCACCTCAAAGCCAAGAGAGGCCTGACTTGAGGACACAATGTTCTGCTTTCTCCTCGGAGGAGGACAAATGGCATCTCTGCTGATTGGAGGCTTTCTTGAAATGGGTGCAAGTGTAATTTGGGAGATTTGCCTAGTGATTCCATGGCAATGTGGAACGTGGCATCTTTTGTCAGAATACCTGTTATTTCAGAACAACAGAACTGCTTGCCCATGCTTACAATTTTTATGACAAGCCATAGAATGTTTAAGTAACAAGGAACTCAAAAGATAGTCAAATACAATGTCACAGATAAATGACTTGCCAAAAGAGGCCACGCAGTTATTCCCACTCTATCACACCACACAAACTCTATTCAAAGGATCTGATAGCCATCCTCACCTGCCTGGAGAGAAATGAAAAACTCAATTATTTTTAAGGGAAAGTTTGATAGCTGTAGTATCTGTTGAAGGATGTTGAGTGGGTTTAAGGACCTCAATATTTAGGAGGAGCTTAAAATTCCAGAATACTACCTGAAATTAGAATTAGTCTGGTAGAATGGAGATTCAAAATTCAATGGGACTTTCAGGAGCCAAAGAAAATCTTGAAAGAACAGACACTTGGCAAGCACAAAGTAGTTTAGCCAGAATACACATGGGATATCACAAATGGCCTAGAGATGATTTAAAGTGTATAGGAGGGTGTACCTACACTATATGCAAGTACAGTACTGTTTCATATATTAAACATTGGTGGATGGTAGCACCCATGACAACTCCTGGAAGTCAATCATGGTGACTACTCTGTGGTAACTGTAATTTTTTAAAAAGTCAGTTCATTGTAAACCCAACAATTGTGAATCACCATTACTCTCTGCCATGGGGAGGACAACCAATGAATTTGAGTTCCAAGACAAAACATTGCGTGACGAGCTCTTTTAGCCACGGATGAAGGCAAAAGCATCTTCCCTGGAGTCTAATGACCTGTGCTTGCAGCTTCTGGCTTATTTTCTCCTGTGCAAGAGAAGAGTCAAAATGAACAAATACTTCTTGTTGCTCTTCTCCCTATTCTTCCTCATTTTGGGTGAGTCCAGACCTGAGGAGTGGGCTGCAGCCACAGAACGTAGAGAACTCCAGGGGAAGTCACATCCTGAACTGTGTGCACACAGGACTCATCTTTGACCACACTTGTGAGCAATGGCAACCAGGCTGCAGAATACTCAGCTGCCGCCCCTAGCAACCTTTCTGTCCTCTCAGGTGTCCTTACCATTCCCCTCCAACTTTTGAGCTTCTGCCATTCTATCCGGCTTTTCTCCTCTACCTCAGCCATTCCATATCTTCCATATTCCATCAACGTCTCCCTCAGGACATCGTTTCTGCTCTTCTATACTCATTTTCTGAGGGAGGTAGTCAGCCAAATGAATAATTTTGTTGTACTTGATGGTTTCCGATACTCTTTCAGAAAAATTTATTGTGACGAGTATATTTAGGAGAGGAAATTGTGGACACCATGAAATCAGACAGGTTTTTTTGTTTTGTTTTGTCTTGCTTTTTCTTTTAAATGTCCAATCATGGTCTTAAACTTTATGTACCTTTAGTTGCTCATTTGACAAATGGACACAATATCTTCTTGCAAGGCTTTTAGGAGGGTTAAATCAGATTAAATTTGAGAAGAAAATAGTCCTAATGAGATGATAGAATGCTGCTTTCTTTTCTCATTTAGGAGTACCAAGAAGACAGTTTCAAAAATTAAATGTTCATTGCAATAATTAATCCCCTAAAACATGATAAAGGTGTCATTGTGTTTTTCTCTGTATTTTCAGAAATTATTTCAATTTTCTTTTTTTTTTTTTTTTTTTTTTTTTTTTTTTTTTTTTTTTTTGTATTTTTTAGGGAAGGGTCTACAGGGTGTTCAGGGTCTCACTACTAGATCCGACTTGTAGTGATCTGCCTGTTTACAGCCTCCCAAGTGGTGGGATTACAGGCACGCACCACCACACCCAGTCTCAATTGCGTCTCAGTGTGCCCCAGGGGCGGGGCTGGCAAGGCAGACCTGAGGATCAAACCCCCGGCCCCTGAGGCTGCTTGCAGGCTTTTTAATCTGCTGAGCTATTTGCCGGCCCTCAATTTCCATTTTTGTAAGTACATATTTGCAGTGCATAATGATTACATTACGCATGAGGAGTGGGAATATGCCCATCATGCGTCTCGATTCTTGTTTCAACCCTTAGCTCTTCCTCGCTTCCCCTCTCCCTTCCATACCTTGGTCCCAATTCCAATTGCAAAACATCTATTTTCCTATTTTCTGTCTTTCAGTTTGCTCTTTATTTAGATTTTTGTTTTCTCTTCTAAGAGAAAACATGCAATGTTTAAACCTTTGTGCCTTATTTACTTAGCTTATATTAAGACTGCAAGGGGGCAGCCAAATAGCTATCAGTATAAGACATGCTGAGCTTCTGATTTCTTTAAGATTCTAGTGTAAAAGCCACTGAAGCTGAACAAGTTAGGTTCTTATGACAAGATCTGTGGGTAGAGGCCCAGCATAGGACACTGAAAGCCCAGTGGCTGAGTACAGCGTCCACACAGCATGGGCCAGAGATGCTGAGACAGCAGTTGAGACTGGGCGCGGTGGCACGCGCCTGTAATCGCAGCTCTTGGGAGGCTGTAAACAGGCAGATCACTACGAGTCCAATCTAGTAGTGAGACCCTGAACACCCTGGAGACTCTTCCCTAAAATACTATATATATACATACATACATATCTCCATTTTTTTTTACAAATGGCTCGAGTTTATCCTTATGGCAGAGTAACCCTGCATTGTGTACACACGCCACAATTTCTTTATCCTTTCATCTGTTGATGGATATACAGGCCTTCTTCACAATTTGGGAGGTGTGACTTCAGCCAGTGTAAACATGGGTCTGTGAGCATCGTGGTAATACGACCCTTTTCACTCTGTGGGGAAGATGTCTAGAGCAGAATGGCTGAGGCCAAAGGAATTTCTACTTTTAGGTTTTGAGGAATTGCCATACTGATTTCCATAGGGGTTTGTATCATTATCCATGAGGTCAACACCCAGATTCCTTGAACTTAAAAAATAACACATGTGCCACTTAGCACCATCGAAGCAGGAGTATGCAACCCAAAATAAAGGCCACTGTCAGAACCACACCCTAGCAACAGCAGCTTAGATGGAATACTCTGAGACATTCCTCCTCACCACACTCGAGCCTCTCCGCAGCTCTGCAAGTTAGGAGAGAACAGGAGGAATAGCACCATTTTTACACTATAGGATGACATGAAAGTTAATTTTTCTTTTTTTGTGGAAGTGCAAAGTATTCCAAATGGGCTGGGGAGATAGCCTGGTAGTCTAAGTGCCTGCCTGGCAAGCACAAGGACTGGGGTTCAATCCCTGGTACCTCATGCCATGCCACTCCTAGAACCTGCCAGCCACCGAAACTGGGTTTGGTGGCACATGCATGTAATTCTAGTGCTGGGAAGGCTGAGACAGGAGGATCACTATGAGTCCAAGCTGCTTAATGAGAAGTTGTAGCCAATAAGTAAATGAGTATATGATAATTTTTTTTAAAAAAAGTATTCCAAATGAAAAGAACTAAGGTTGGGTTGAGGATCCTTTTACTCACACAGTAGCATCTTCTTACATCACTGCAGCATAACCGAGTAATTGCTAATGACCTAGTTGCTCATTGCCTGTCTACTGCACCATCAGGTCTTCACCCACCCACCCAGAACCTGGTCACCCCACTCTCCCAGTTGGAATATTTCCAGCTCCATCCCAAGTCCCCGCCTCTGTCTGGCCTCACACCCAGCTCTGTGCTCTCTCTAGCAACAACATCACTGAGATGTGCAACATGTCATCTTCACCTTGCGAGAGACCGCTGTAGACGAGGCTTTGGCATGTGTGTTGCTCAGAAGAACGAGAAGTGCATGCATCTCAAGGTCATCATTAGTAAGTCAGAGAGTCGGGGAGGTGCTCCAAGAACCTTAGAATTCCCAAGACAGTGGTGCACCAACTTTGCATCTCAGAGCGAGGCCAACCGCAGGGCAGAACCCAATTACAGAATGCCCCAGCACCACAGGCACAGGTCCCTGTGCACACAGAAAGGAGAGGGCTAATGAGAAGGAGGAAAGATGAGGATTCTTAGCACCAAAAAAAAAAAATGGCTAAAGAGATTTTTTACCTACAGAACCTCAAAATGCTATTTGCTAGTGCTCTAGCAGAAAAGAGAATCAAACAGATACCCAGTACCCTGACAGCTGTGAAGGACTTCTTGCGAATAGTCCAACCCCTGCAGGTAGCCAGCAATTTCTGCATTGCTGCTCCTGGGCAGTGTGAGCTGGGAAGCCAACCTTCCACCTGCTCTGCTGCCGGATTTATGCCACAATTGCTCCTGCCTTGGAAAATTTAGATCACTGGCTTTTCTATGTGGTTCTTCCCTGTTGCAGATTCTACTCACGTGTTATCATATATGGACTGTCAGAAGTTCTGCAAAAATGGGAAGAAAACCACCAAGGACCACACTTATCAATACATTTGTTGTGGCTCCAATTACTGTAACAGAAAAGGCTAAGGTACTCATCTCCTCAAGGTGATATTCATCCCCAGGAATGTTACTGGTGATTTTTACTCTACTTTATACCTACCCTAGCTGTCCTGTCCTGTCTGTCCTACCAGTACTGTAGCACCCTCTTAGATCCAACTCACTCTTTCTGGAGTCTTTTGTTCACTCGCCCTACACCTCTTGGTTACAGGATAAGAGTTGTGGACAAGGGAATTCTCTCATTACAAAAGTTGGCATTTCTATGTTCCAAGAGTTCCTTACAGTAAGATTTAAAACAGGATTCTTGTAGCACTTTCTTATCAACTTGGAAGACTGAAGTAGAAAGATTTCAGTAGAAATTCTCAAGTATCTTTAAGTATCCATGTATCACTACAATGATTAAGCAGAAATAGTAAGAATGTTGGTGATGGGTACTTGATTTATGGACAGAAAGTAATTTCCCTCCAGCAGAGTGTGCATTTCAGATTCAGTTCTTCCATTTTTGTGGCACAAACAAACATTCTTTCACACGTTGGTAGCATACAGCACACAAAGAATAGTCCAGTCTCTGTGACATTCTCAGCCCAAACTCAGCCCTTAGTATTTCTGTCAAGATATATGTTTACACCCAGCACAGTTCTTGTGTCTTCCCCTCCACTTTCCTAACCTCTCTCTCTTCCTTTCCTTTGCCATCCACTTCTACTATCGCCTGTTCATTTCACTATTTCTATGCTAACTCTCCCTCTAAAAGCAAGGTACAATTTAAGGCTTTGTTCAATTTCTTAGGGTTCTCCAGGAGAACACAATCTACCATCTATGTATCTATGTACGTATATATTATCCACCTACCTATCATCTGTCTACCGATTATCCATTTATCTACCTATTGACTCAGCCCGCGAGTCGAGACGTGGGGTAATGACCTGGAAGAGGAACGGGGATGAACAAGACAGGGCAAGAGACACTAGAGATGGAGACAAGACAGGCTTTCTGATCAAGTCTCATTTATTGAGGAAGTGAGCAGGGTCTAAATAGCTGTATAGTGGAAGTAGTTGGGTGGGACTAGTTGTGGATTGGTAGTGGAGGTCCAGGACCACAGGAAGATGCTGAGGCAAGCAGGGATTGGTGCTGCAGCATTTCTTGCCCAAATAAGGGAAAATATAACAGGAGTGTTCTATCACCCCCTACAACCTATTATCTATTTGTATACCTAATATATATCATCTATCTACCAATTACCCATCTATATATCTACCTATATTATCTATTATCTATTCATCTATCTACTTATCTGCCTATCTATCTATCTACCTACCTACCTACCTACCTACCTACCTACCTACCTACCTACCTACCTATCTTCTATCTGAAAGAGAGTATCAGATAGGCGACAGCACCAGAAGCAAGACAGTGCAGGGTGGCTGTGTTCCTGCATGCTGCAGAGCCACACAAGCCAGTAGCTGCTCAGCCCAAGAAGCTACACACGCTCCATGAGAGGGCTCAACGATGCAATGCGAATATGGAATTCAAAGCCTGGAACTTCATGGAGAATAGCTGGAATGAACTCATATCTAAAGTCTTAAGAATTTGATGTTGCAAAAATGCAACTGATAAAGAAGAACAGAACCTTTGATTTTTTTAAATTAGTGCATCATTGCGGCACACAGTGTCTACATTCCTTCTGTGGAGTTGGCGCTTGTGCATCTTCATTGCTTTCTTCATCCCTTTCCCTCATCTGCCTCTCCCTGAACCTCCCTCCTCTGTCACTTGACCCCCTTCCCATGTGGGAAAGGTCCCTCTCTCTATTTCCTGTTATCCATCTTTTCTTTTATTCTTTATGTATACTTTGAGTTTTTCATATAGTAAAGTCTAAGTGATATTTAAGTTTTTGTGTTCAATTTATTTCACTTAACATTATGGTCTCAGGGAGGATGGAGCTTTTAACACACAATACAACTTCCTCCTTCTTCCCTTTCATTCCATTTGGGCTGCAAGCCTATTAGATTTACTTGCCCATATGACAATAATCTCCAGACACTCCCGGAAACACCCAGAAGTGTGCATTATTAATCTGCTGGGCATCTTTTCACATAAGTCAAGTTGAGAAGCACTATGAACCATTACATCTGCCCAGTGTGTCTCACACCTATGAGGCCCAGAACCCAGGCTGGGCTATCTATTGAGGTCCCTTACCTAAATACACTCACTGAAGTCTCTACTTTCCCTGAGCAATTTTCTTGAACTTACAGTGGATTTGAAACTTCTGTCTCTTGTCACCCATCTGTAAATAGTAAATCCATTTTCTAATCTTGTGAGCGCATGTATTCTGTGCCATAGGAGTCACATAGGTGACCAGTGCCTGGTGAGTCTGAACAACAGCCCAGGACTCAGTGGGTGGAAGGATCATGCACTCCTGTTTCTTGACAGTGTGGTGTTTCCTACACTTCTCAGTTGGGATTTTCTGAATATTAGAACCCCTCTATGCAGAATCTAGCAGGAATTTGCAGTGTGAGAACCTGATGACATCATATATTTCTCCATGTTTCCCATTATTGATGTCACAGTAACACATTTAATGAATATTCACAAGGGATACCCACCAAGCAGGAGAACTATGACATCTTGCAATCCACAGATCCCAAAACACTACATATTCCCAAGAGTCTCTTAAGAACTATGCTAGTTTCTGTTTTCTAGCCAAAGTATGTTATGGCAAGCTTGCTCTCTCATCAGCTGTGAAGAGCCTTGGAAAGTGCCTTCAGAGGAGAGCGTTCCTTTAGGTCTCCAGTAAGAGATCATTCCTTGCTGGAATTGAGCTCCATGTATGCTTTATGTTTAAAAAATCATTCAATCGCATTTTAAAGTGTTGACTTTTCAAGGTGGCATGGTGGTGCACACTTGTAATCCCATCACTTGGGAGGCTGAGGCAGAGGGACCACCAAGTGTTCCAGGACAGCCTGGGCTACCAAATAAGTTCAAGGCCTGAAGTATAAAGTGAGATGCTGTCTCAAAAAAATATACTGAATAGCATTTTAGAGTATTGACTTTAATTACTTTATTCTCTATCCAGTTATAATAGAGGGATAAATCTTTTCTTTACAACTCTCAGTATTTTAACCAGAAGTGAGAAGTACAATATTAATGCCTGAAATGCTTTTTTTAAATTTTTTTTATTTTTAGGGAAGGATCTAGAGAGTGTTAAGGGTCTCATCACTAGATCAGAATTGTAGTGATCCACTTGTTTACAGCCTCCCAATAGCTAGGATTACAGGCTCACGCCACCATGTCCAGTCTCAATTGCCGTCTCAGCCTCTCTGGCCCATGCTGTGTGGACGCTGTACTTAGCCACTGGGCTTTCAGTGTCCTATGCTGGGCCTCTACCCACAGATCTCATCATAAGAACCTAACTTGCTCAGCTCCATTGGCTTTCACACTAGAATCTTAAAGAAATCAGAAGCTCAGCATGTCTTATACTGATACCTCATCATTTCTACTATCTCCTTAGCTTCTGTCACATTGAGTTTTTGTGCATTTTTGAACATTTTTCGGACAGTCTATAATTTCCTGTAAGTCTAGTATTCACTTAATTTTTCCTGCAACATTTTTATTTGAGGTTTATTTACAGACCTTTCAACTCGTATGTCTAAATTAGGAGAGTTTCCCCCCCCCCAATACTTTAGGACATTTATGTGTGGTGAATAGCATTGGCTCAGAGAAAATTCCCTGTTTTGTTTTTGAGTCCAAAAAGGGAAATAGGGCCTGGGAGATAGCTCCGTGGCATAGCACCTGCCTGGCAAGCACCAGGTCCTGAATTCAATCCCTGTACTGCAAAAAAGGGAGGAATAGAAAAAAATCATTACAAATGGCTGCCTCTAAGTAATTTTCAACATGTGCTACTCCCTTCTCCCCTCCTGCCAAGTTCTGCCTTTTCTGTGACAACTTTAGTCTTTGAGCTGTGCTCAATTTTATTTCTATGAACACTTCTTTTCATCCAAAGGAGCTCCATTTTTGTAAATGGAGTTTCAAGGCCACATTCCTATATTTCCTAAATCATGAGGCTTTGTGCCACCTGAGACCTTAGTTTTCTCTAAGGCAGTTTTCTTTTGCCATGCTCGCTGTTCTTTTTTAAAAGATTTATGGAGGTTCTCGCACTGCTGTGCTTCCAGCATGGCCCAACTCAATGTGCACTGCCAACAGAGTCCTGAGTAAGCCCTCGTGTCATGCCAGAACTCTTGGGCAGGCACCTGGAACCTCTTCCCAGAGGCCACTTATAATACCATGCTGAGGTGCTTCTGCAGGAGCGAGTTAACCAAGCCCTACAGACCTGCGTTAAAAGCTTCACTGAACATATACTCCAGCTGCACAAAAGAACACAAATAATTGTGCTTTTCCGGTTGTTATTTGTCACCATCGGTAGCACCAAACCAGCTCAAATCAGGCAATCAACAGATACATGTTTAATATTCTCAGGGCACATGTAAAAGTCTTTAGCATTTTATTTTTTGCTATTGTAGTAGTACCTATAGTTTATTATGAAAACACTCTCCCTAAGTATGTACATGAGAACAAAAAGTACCAGTTTATCAGTTCCACTCATCCTGTATATATATTTGCCTGGTTTTCCCCCTTCCCCCCACCCACCCACACACATACACCCACCCGGGCATGTCCACAGCTTCAGTTTTCCTCATGGCACCTGGGGAAACTGTCTTTTTTCACCAGACCAGTGATGTGAACTTTTTAGAAACCAAGTATCCAAACTGTAAACCCAACCCCACTTATAAAGGGCAACACTGCTATTAAACCTGAATATCCAATTCTCAGCTGCTGAAATGATGGCTCCTGTGACAACAGAGGAGGCTCTGCATGCTGTCACATGCACGTCACAGGTTTGTCACCACTGCCCTGCACAAATTGCTATTTGCAAGACTGCTGATTAAAGAGCACTGATTTACGTATCTTGCATTGGTTAAGTCAATGACTTATTTAGTACACTTGGATCTTTGATTTCCCCTGTCACAGTAACAATTTATAAATATGGAAAGAGATAAAGTTGGAATAAATGCAATGTCTGTACATGTGAGTTCGATTTATTTCACTTAATAGTATGGTGTCATGTCCCGACCCATGGGTTAGTCAAAGAGGACCCTAGAGGAGGAATGGGGATGAGAAGGGACAGGAGACACAAAGAATGGAGACAAGACAGGATTCTGATCAAGTCTCGTTTATTCAGGGGAGGTGCTGGGTATATATAGGGAGTGTAGGAATGAGCAAGTCTCGGCTCTTGGGGGTCAGCAGGTATCTAGGCAACGGAGGAAGGTCCCACCCGTGGGGCATAGCACGAGACTCATGGGGAATGGGCAAGGCGGGAAGGAGCAGAAACTTAACTCAGCAGGGGAGTAGAAACTTAAGAAAATGGCTGACACTATTATAAAATGGATACCAGTTAACGGCTCCCCAGAGTGTCAAGTTGTATCCATTTCCACAGAAATGTCTCAAATTTATCCTTCTTCATGAAGAATGGTATTCCATTACATAAAAACACACTCTTTCTTTCTTTCTTTCCTTTTTTTTTTTTTTTTTTGGCAGAACCAGGCATTGAACTCAGGCCTTTGTGCTTGCCAGGGAAGTGCTTATTCTACTGAACCATCTCCCCAGCCCCTCACATCTTCTTTATGCATTCCTTTTTTATTAAATTTAATTTTATTATTTCATTTTGAAAAGTAAAAGACAAAAGCAAGAAAATCAGAAACAATGACAGAAACAGGGTAACGTAAAGCAATATATATGTTACAAATTTTCAGAACAAGAATAGCTGATTAACAAAGGTTGATCTATTATCTATTTTTATCATCAAATCTGTTTCTCAGATTAACAGATGTAGTTTTGTAAGATTGGACATATGATTGCATATTAACCCTTGTTTTTCAGAAACCTTACATTTTTGGTTTTTTTAAATTTTTAGCAAAATATTTTTTTAAATAATTTTATTTTTTAAAATAATTTTATTGAGAAACAAATAGCAATAAGACAGTTTCAAAACCAATTACTAGCACAGTTTCAATAATTAATACATTGCATATTGCTATCTTAGTGGTCATTCATTGTACAAGATGTAGACATGATACCCTGTCCACAAACACTATTAGAACAAATCTTTCTATTCATTGAATTAAGAGAAAGTAGCTGTATATCTATCCTATTTTGAATATATAGATACAAAATGGTCCTTCATTTGTATGTCCTTTTTTTTAAACCTTAAAGTTTTGTTCATGTCCCTCTTGTTTTTCTTTTTGTCTTTTATAAAATTTATTTTGAAGAGAGTATAGTAATAATTGATATGACGTTAGAAATGCTGCACATTTAAAAGAATAAGCTGACAAGCGTTCAAGCATTATTTTTGTATTACACACTGCTGTCCTCAGATCACAGATATCAGCATACAGTTAGTCAAAGTGAAAATTCTACACATTAACTGCTGTTTTCAAAAAAGTGATGGAAATTTTTAATACAACCACATCAGCCATCCTGTATATATACTTGCATGTTGTCCACCCTGCCCATCACCTGAGGAATGGGTGGAAAAGATGTGGTATTTTTATACAATGGAGTATTACTCAACTATAAAAAAAGAAAAA
>NW_004524712.1:2144711-2150595 GCF_000260255.1 Octodon degus
AAAAAAAAGAACCTGAGAGAAGAAATAAAATCCGAAAGTTATATCACATATACTAAAAAGAAATGGAACTTAAGATTAAATAATGAAGATGAAAGGAAAAAAGATTTGTTCATTCCTTGATTGATGAGCCTTTGGGTTGCTTCCAAAATTTAGCTATCACAAACTGCATACATATTGGTGTGGTGTGATATTTTCAGTTCTTCTAGGAAGATACCCAGAAAGGGAATAGCTGGATCAAATCAGGTCTCAAGTACTAGATTCTGAGGACTCTCCACACTGGTTTCCACAGTTTCAGCAGTTTACACTCCCACCAAAAATGGAAAAGGGCTCCTTTTCCCCACAGCCCCTCCAGCATTTGTTATTGGTTGATTTCTTAGTGGCTGTCATTCCTTCTTGAGTGAGATATAAAACAGAAACACTAACGCTCCTGGAAGAGAGAATAGACCGAAGTTTTGAAGACACAGGTGCAGGCAAAGATTTGATGAACAAAACTCTGATCACACAGGAAGTTCTACAAAGAATCGATAACTGGGATCTCATCCTACTAAAAAGGATTTACACAACAAAAGAAATCACCAACAGTGTGAAAAAACAACCCACAGAGGGAGAAAAATATTTTATCTAGTTGTTTTTCAGACAAAATACTTATATCCAGAACATATAAATGAAAAAATCAGACACCCTCCACACACACATACTTAAAGACTAAATTTAAAAATTGGTGTCTGAGATGAATACACACTCCTCAGATGAAGGAATACAAATGACAAATAAACAAATGAAAAATGTTCCACATCACTGCTTAATTGATGCAAATTACAATTATTTTTAATTAATTTAATTTTAAATATTTTATTATACTATATACATACAATGTGGTAGAAGTTAATAAGAAAACATAGTCATGGACATCACATGTAAGGTAAGTAAATAATTACTCAAAACTCAGTGTTTATAATTTCATGAATTGTTAACTTTGTTAAGAAAACTACTGGGAAATTCTGCTGCTCATCCCTTTTTGACATTTTGGATGGCAGGGCTGCATAAGTAGTCTAAAAATGCTCAGCTTTTACAAGTAAGGGCGGTATTAAATGTGTGGTAATACTTGAATATTTCTGAAGACAATATCCTTTACATCTCAACAGACAGAGTTACCTGGGCAACAATTAGCTACATCCTCACTCTGATACACTTGGATTTCGCCATGACAGCCAAGTAAGATGAGTGAAAAAACAGTGCTACGTGTGTGTGTGTGTGTCATGAAGAACAGATGTGGCCAGTATCTTTTCCAGAATGATAGCAGGCACTAGGCCTGGTTTGCCAAATATATTGATTATCCTTTATGCCTGTTTCCATTTCACACTGACATCCCCAAACTCCTACTCAACCCAAGCCTTTCCCCGCCCCACCTGCCATGAAGGGCCTCCTCCGCTCTTCTCCCAGATATTCCTCCTAAAATCTCTTGTAAGCTCTTGTCCTGTAAATTTCCATGTTGTCTGCTTCCTCCTTATCTTCCTGAACTCCAACAGAAAAAATATTTTATACATGGAGCAACAGATTTTAGAATTTTGTCTTTTCCCCAGGTTCAGGACAAGTGGAAACTGCCAGGAGAAATCAGGAACCAAAAACTGGGAGATTCAACCAGAAGGCAGAGTGGAGATATTTGTGACCTGTGAGTTTCCCCTTTTTTTATTAATGGAAACATGGACACAGGAATAACTGAATTTCCATAGACAGGTTTATTGGAATAGAGAAAAGATTGAAGTCAGGCTTGGGGGAAAACGTCAGATACCGGTGCTAGTGGAAAGAGTCAAGACTACAGGGAGACATGATTTTATTTTATTATTATTCTTTGTCTTTTTTAGACAGGGTTTCACTATGTAGTTCAGGCTGGCCTTGAACTCATTTGATATCCCAAGCTGGCCTTGAACTTGTAGCAATCCTTCTGCCTCAGCCTCCCGAGTTCTGGGTTACACGTGTGAATCACCGTGCCTTGCTTGAGACATGATTTTAAAATCTTAACTAATTTATTATTTCTCATTTCCTGTTTCTTCTAATGAACTCTGTCCTATATCATAATTAGCGCTGCCATCATTACAGTAGTCGTTGTGAGTACAGCAAAATGTTTCTCTCAAGAGGTCGTGGTATACTTGGAACATTCCTGCTTCACAAGGCTTGCAAGACAAAACTGTAAAACGAAACAGGTATCTCCCTAAAGAGAGAAGAGCAAATGTGTTCGCTTGTCTCAGTTCACCACCTCCCGGGCAATGTCTCCACCCTAGAGCCTCCGCTATGTTCTAGAGACTAGAATGGACCCCGTGCCTGTAGATTTATGTCATCTATGTTTCTCTAGTCACGAGCAGCCCAAGTTATCTGCAGCCACACAATCCACACCCAGCTTTGTATCTGGAGAACCGACATTCCCCACCTTCTTCCATGATCCTGATTTCTCTCTGCCCCTAAACGCCAGGGAGGACTGCGCTCGCCACCGCTGATCTCCGGACTCTCTTTCTAACCCCCACTTACCGGAAGTGCGATCATTAAAATAAAAATTTTCTGTGGCACAACTCTTGTTTTCTGGCAACATATTGAACTTCCAACAGGTAGACATGCGAGAACGGCATTCATCTCCGTCGAAGTGCTTACAGAAGTGACAGTGTCGAATCCCTGAGGAAAAGAAAAGAACCTTTAATGATTAACTCTAGAGAAAGTGATTCTGCTCTAAAAGGCTGGTGTAGTAGAAATATCATAGAAAGGTGCTGACACTGTCCCAGCTTTAGTCCCTCCGTTAGGGTTGACTGTGACTCCCCCCACGAATTAAAGTCTCCACCCTCTGGCTGGGGGCAGAAAGAAGACCCTGGAGTGGTAATAAAAAGAATGGGGCGATGTTTAACTAAAAAATGTCCCTTCTCGTTATAGCACTAGTTATCCCCAAACTGCAAACCAAATGCACTGTACATTTTCCTAGGATTCCATCACCTGTGAATAGAAGAAAAATTCATCTTAAATCATTTTACAGTTGCACCAAAAGCCGAGGGGAGAAACCTCTTTCTCTCCACCCACACAGTTTCCCACCACCCTTCTTGCCTCCCTCTCCAGACCTTACCCTCATTTATGAACAGTATTATGACAATGCCCAGCAAAAGCAACTTAAACACACTGGGGCCCATTCCCGCAAAGGTCCCAGTAGGAGCTTCCCACTTCATTTATTTAACAGCTGGTGCCCTCAGGCCTCCTGCTAGAATGACAAAATCATAAACTTCAGATCAAAACACCCAAGTCTTCTCTGCAACATTCCCCAAAGAGGTACATCTTGTCTGGTTTTCACTCCTCCAGCTACTTGGAACACAGCCCACCCAGATACCTCATTTCACTTTATGAGATCTTTCACAAAATACTAATTCACGTTGATGTAAAAACTCCTCTTCACATTGGTTGTTTGTGTTTGTTGATCTATATGAAGCAAGTGTAAGTTCACATCCACATGACATCTTTTCAGATATGATAAGACTGGGGTCACACAGTACTGTGAGTGAGTAACCCTGTCCCCTTCAGATGGCACCATCCTCTTGGCCAAACTCCCCCTGCTGACCTCAATGGGACCACATTCTTCCCATGGGATGATACCAGAATTGAACCCAGTACTCCAGCTGAGTAGTCTGCGTGCTCGATCCCTCTGACGCAGACAGAACAGCCTAAGAAAAAGGGCAGTGGAAGAAAATGAGTACCAAGCCAGCTTCTCTTGAGCTTAAGTTATTATATTTTTTTTTTCAGGCAACAAAGACCCTAAATTAGTAGTCCCCAACTCTTTTGGTACCAAACTTGGGCTTCTTACAATTTTTCCATGGATGGTGGGAAGCTTGGATAATGGTGCTAGTTGGCAGGGGTAGTGGGTTGTACTTCAGAATTAGATTCTCATTACAAACAAGGAATCCAGACCCTGAAATATGCAGTTAATAGAAGGGTTCCTGCTTCTACAGGCTGTAATAATCCTGGTAATCTGACAGGAGGCAGAGCTCTGACCATGATGCCAGCTATCGGGGCGGAGGCTGTAAATACAGACGAAGCTTAGTTTTCTGTGGCCCTGTTCTTCAAGGACACCTGTCTAATGATTATAGTGTGAAAGACTAACACTGATGTTATGGGGACAAAAACCAAATATCTTTATATTGATCCTCGCAAGGATATGAGGATGGAAAGCGAGGCAGGACTAGAAGGACATTTTCCTACTTGAGTCGTTTTCCTTTTCCTTAGTTCTGCCATTCCTCATTCTGCGAGCTGCCACCTTCCAGTGGGCATTTTCCTGTCCAATATACAGATAAAAGAGCAGGACTTAACCACTACAAAGACAACAATATGCAGTGTATTAATTATTGAAACTGTCCTACTAATCAGTTTTGAAACTGTCTCATTGCTATCTGTTTATCAATAAAACTTTGGGAAAAATAAATAAATAAATAAATAAATAAATAAAAATAAAGAAATAATTGACCTCATCTTACCAAAGAAGCACAAGAGTTTTGGGAGCTTGTGTATTTTTGCCAATGTAACAAAGGTCCACATCTGTTGGATTCAATAGGCTATCATCTTCCCAGTAGATCACCGAGTTTACAGTCTACAGAAAGGTTCCCAGGTGGGCTGGACCCCAGCCTCAACACAACAATGGCGAGAGATGGAGAATAGATAAAGAAGGGCTCACACTACCAAATAATTACAGCGAATGCTCCTCGCTGCATTCCCACAGTAGGACTAACAATTTCAAAGAGAAGAGGGCCTGGAGGCTACAGCTTTCTCCCCAGAGAACCTAAACATGATGCCCATGCGTGACAAGGTTGACCTCATATTGACACAGATTAGTTACAAGGTTGTCCTGGGGAAAGGAGCACCCACTGACGTGGAATATAATCTAAGGGGTTCATTATTTATGTTTCCCCGAACATAAGAGCGCTGAGTGCTGTGTCACCTGTGCTGTCCAGGCCAAAGCACAAAGCACATAACTGAGGGAAGAAACATCAAAGCTTGATATTTGGGCCACTCAGCAGCCACTCAGATCCCCAGCAGGAGTAGGTTTCAGACGCTCTGGGTCACAGAGTCCACTCTCTAAGGCCACCTGTCAGGAAGGGCAGCAGGCCAGGGCTTATCGGTGATGCTCTGGTGGGCAAAGGTAAAAGAACCGGCAGTGGGCATGGCTGCAGGAATGGCTTAGTAAAGGTCAACTGCTGTCAAGCCTCAGAGGCGGATGCATGGTGCCGTGGGTAGGAGATCAAGACCACTTTCTCCTAGATGGCCTTTGAGGTCACTGAGACTCGGAAGTGCGTGGTTTGATTCAGACTGGGGAATAGCTAGGAGATTAGCTGAACTCTGTAACACTGACAGAAGGTGAAAAGTGGAGCTCTTTGACCTGCAGTGGCTCAGATCAAGGATACACTCAGAGAATGAGACAGATGTCCAGGGACCCTACAGATATGTCTGGGGCGATGTCTTTTTCTCTTTCTCCTGTCTGAAGGCTTTTCTTCTCTCAAGCATTGTCTTTTTATTCTTTTTTTTTCTTTAAACAATTTATTTAACTGAAATGGACTAACATTTGTTTCTGAAGCGACTTCCATTTATTTTGATACATCTTTTCACCATGATGATTTGCAGGATCTTCAAGCCAATATAAATATTTTACAAATATTTCAATATTTGGGGATACACCTGTGCAATACTTCAACAATATCTTTCAGCAAGAAAATACTGAAGAGTAAAGACTAGAAACAATTACTAGGTACAGTGAAAATCTGCTGCAAATATTTCTGAGGTAAGAAGGCACCACCTACCTATTCAACTAAGAAAACCACCCTTGGGGCCTGGGAGATGGTTCAGTAGAATAAGTGCTTGCCTG